>NW_023607056.1:0-40001 GCF_013339745.2 Dermacentor silvarum | reverse complement strand
ACACTGATGATTGTTGCTCACTGACGACACTCACGCAAACGCAGAAAAAAAAAGAAAAAAACAAAGAAATCTTCACGCGCATGCACCATACAAATAAAAAAAGAACTGTTACTTCAAGTGGCACCAAAAAATCAGATAACTTGCGAAAACACTGCATACATTGGGTGGAGTTTCCTATAGCCGCGTTTTGCAGTTAACTTGAGACTGCCGAGCTGTGTTGACGCAAACAAGAGAGAGTCATACAGGAGCGTGGAGACCTGAAATATCACATGTGAACAGTCGAACGAGGAATGTCACTGAAGCCAACGTTGCGACAAATGGAAGAAGACAAGTCAGCTTGGCGAAACGTTGGCTCCAGCGACATTCCTCCTTGGTCGACCGTGCACTCTTAATCACATGCTGCTTTCATGATTGCTGCCCAAATGGTGCACGGTGGCCATTCCCGACAAGCTGCATGTTTGAATAGTGGCCATTTTCAGCACGACACTTGGGCCTCTAATCAATACCTCTTTCTCCGTTTACTGGTTAATGATGATGCCAAAACCTCTGCGTCGACGGTGTTCAATAAGCGCCCTTTTTAAGATAAAGAGGCAGAAAGTGGCGTATGCTGTGCTATTTATTAAATTATAAATGTTTAGCAAGTTTTGTTTCGGCCTTCTACGCTGGATTATAAATCACATGAGTTGAACACGACGACAGGCTTCGGAAGTAAAAAAAAAAATATCCGACAGAAGCCATCTCACGATTACTGATAAGTTGATGCAATGGGCATTAAAGCAATGTAGCAACTACACCGTATGGTGAACACCTTAACGCATACTGTATGAGTCATGTATGGAACCATGCTCCTCTCGCTCCCCTTCTGACACGTAGCGCTATCTAGCGAGGCCACCAGAAAGTCCGCCAGTAGCACGTGTCTGACTACGATTCGCCGAGCACCAGATAGATTTTAAATTATATTTTGTGATTGAAGAGCGGCGCCTAACCCGTGATTAAAGTTGCTTTCAAAGAGATTCGTTGAAGAGTGGCACATGTCCAGTGACAAGTGCCGAGGAAACGAAACATGAGGTTCACGAAAATGTGGCACATCCCCTGTGACCCAAGTTGGCGGGAAGGAGCTTCAATGCAAAGCAGCACATACCCCATGCCACGTACTTATCGAGGCACATTGTTCCAAAGGATGGATGATTTTGAACAAGGTTTTTAATGTGCAGCAGGCTAATGATTAACCCATAAGATCATAGACAACCCAGGAAACCGGGTTGGCTGGAAAACTCTTAGAACGAAGAAACAAGCAAACCGCAAAGTGCGTCAAGTACGGTAAGGATGCTAAGCGCATTGAAAAACAGTTAAAGCTAGTACGTCTCGCCTCTCGAGAAGCGAAAAATGTAATAATGAGTGGCAGTGTCATCCGTTAGCGCCGCAGCATTGCGCCTGTCACAGTTACTTGCATACGAATTTAATTCCAATGCCTCCTTTACTAGATGCCCGTCGCGTTGCTCGCTTTCCCATTGGGGCGGCGGTTCCCTTAGTTCAGCATAAATTCCGTGAGGTGGCGCTCGTTGCCTTTTCAACTTCCGGCGGTGGCGGCAGCGGTGGTCGACGACTTCCGCCGGCCCTTCTATAGCGCCTGCCGACTCCGAGACGGTAACAGATGCTACAGTATTCTCAGAGGCCGCAGCACGTGATCTAAGTTGCAGACGTGTGCCACAAGCGGCGCTCGTTGCCTTTTTGCGGAGTAATGGAAAGGAGTAATGGTGCCAGCGCTAACATTCGCAAATGCCATTATATGCTTAAAATCGGATATATTGGCGGGTTTGGAAGTTAACCAAAGATCAGTAGGCCGGTTGGCTTTGGGAGCACACGGTAATACGACAAATGAGGCAGTGCATGGAGTCATGGGTTGGGCCTCTTTTGAAGTCAGAGAAGCACAAAGCAAAATTAGTTTTGAAGAAAGGCTCAGGAACATGGATGAAAATAAATGGGCGGCTAAAGTGCACAAGTATCTCTACATGAAAAGCGTGGACACAGAATGGAGGAAGAGGTCGAGGAAGTTGGCAACCAAGTACAGGATAATCGAAACTGTAAATAGACAACCAGGGGTCATCAGAAAGAAAGTGAGAGAAATAGAGACCGTGAATTGGATGCAAAGAATGGAAACGAAAAGGACAATGGAGATTTACAAGAATGAGAAGAAAGAAATTAGAAGGGAAAATCTGTACGATAACACAAAGGGCAGTGCCTTGCTATTTGAGGCTCGAGCCGGTTGCCTAAGGACGAAAACATATCGGAACAAATATTCGGAATTAGATGAGACATGTGTATGCTGCAGTAAAGATCCAGAGACCACTCAGCACATCCTAATGGAATGCGACGGGATCCACCCAGCGAGAACCGTAGGTAACGTGCAACTCCCAGAAGCACTTGGGTTTAAAGTGGAAGGAAACATAAACAGATCAGCCGTAGAGATCAGCAAGAGACGATTAGAGTACTGGTGGAAAAAAAGTAGGGAAAAGATGGATGCGACCTGATCTCTTAAAATCATAGGCAGCGGTACAAGGTAAATTTTTGAAAAAGAAAAATAATGATAGGTATACAAAAATGCAAGATAAAGAACATGTATAGTATACCTGATTAAATCAAGCAGGCTAGGTGACTATTTGTCGCCGCCCCGTTTCAAAGGGGATGCCAATAGATCATCATCATCATCATCATCAATCGGAGAAGAGAAAAGGGAGAGGGCACGGAACCGGGTTTACCGGACCACGCGGCAGGCATCTAGTAAAGGAGGCATTGTTAATTCAATGCCGCATTTCAGCCACAAATACCCTTTCCTCCATGCTCAGGTTACTGTTATGATAACTGTGTAAATTTTTGCCCCAACCCTGTGGGTGCCTTTTCAACTTGTGAGTTATGGAAGCTTGTCACGCACCCCATTCGATCCTCACTACAAATAGCGTCTCTCTACCCTGTCTCCACTTCGACGTCGCCATACGTAACAACCGTCGCATGGCGTGCGGCCCATTCTCGTCTGTCGTTTCCACTTATTATGAACTAGCATTCACCGATTTCTCGTTCCCATCTGAGCCTCGTACGCGACGAGCAGTGACCTTGACCTGATCGCGGGAGCGCGGTGCAGAGCCTACGCCAATCGTGGCGCGAACTAACCACCGTCATCGATCTTGGCGACGCCCAACGTGGCAATGAGCGTAAGGTGAGGCCCCTACTCGGTCGTTTTCAAAGATTCACCACGTGCGAATGTCTGAAATAAACCAAGCGCCCAAGTCTCCACTCTCTTGTGTTTCGCTATGTCGTCCGAGATAGGTTCGCATGTCTGATCGGTATCGTGGATGAAATAGATCTATCTTCTTTCGCGTGCTTGCTTTCGCGAAATGTTTTATCCCCGCGAAAAAAAAAAGCAATCACCCTATTGCTCCTGGACAGGGAAGTACAACAGCTCCGCAGGAGAGACAAATCTGCCTTGCAAAAATTTGGATTGTGTTTGACTTTATCTGCAGCCAGTGAGTAGTCTGTTATTTTGCATTAGAGCCAAACGTGCTTTTTTTTTTTGAACGTGTGGAAGTTTGTCACTGATATATGCAATACGAAACCTAATGGTTGCATATTTTGCTCGTACAAAAGTTATCACTAAACATGAGTTTTAAGAAAACCTTTTCATCTAGTCAAACTCTGCCTGAACTGCTAGTGCAAAAGCTTAGGAGTGAATAAAATTAAACAAAAAATGTTCGAATACAGCACGCATTTAGTTACTGAAGTAGGCTTAAGGAATAGTGCTGATTTTGCAAGCCTTGATTTGGCTTGTTTCAGTTATACGCATGTCGTCATGAATTATATTATGTAACCTTCCGAGAGAATAGAAATAGTGAGGGACTCAAGCACACAGAAGTGCTATGGAGATGGCGTCCATTCTTTCCTCTTCAATGCCATTCCTCTTCTGCCGTCATCCCCCTCTCCCTCTTGTCCAGTTCGTCTTCTAAGTAAAACGAAACGCGTACCACCTCATGTGACTCGATCTATATCACCTCAATTGTGGTCCGTCACAAAGATGACACAAGCGCGTTACGCGCAGCGAATTATTGGTTAGTGTAATCAAATGCTGTTCACATCGCAGCCGCTGATTGCGATTCACGTGGCCAGTGAGCTCCTAAGCGTGTGGTCCGGGAGAATCGATAAAATAAGTAATAAAGAACTCCGACCACAGAAGAATTTGATGGAAACAAGTTTCGGATCTGCGGTGGAACCTAAACGTCTTCCTTTTATTTTATTTTGTTCTCGGCATGATGAACAGCTATGTACGCCTTCTAAGCGCTGTACTCTAAAGGTATTATGAAAATTGGCAGGATCTTGTTTTGCGGACGCGCTTTCCTCTAATGGATCCACCGTATATCTAATACGATGAACTGGGTATGTTGTACGTTCCCGGAAAGAAATGTGAATGGTTTCGGTGAAGTTATTTTTAATAAAGGTTCTCTCGTACGTCAGGCGTACTTTTACACACTCCAAATAAGTAATACTTTGTACTTATCGACTAGACACTAATTAGACTCTATCGAGACATTCAGTACTAGCCCGCTGAGGTCCTAAATTAGTCCCTTGCGCTCAAACAGTGATAATAAAAGTGCAATTGCATTGCATTAAAAGACGGAAGAAAATGCGGCTTGTCCACTTCTACCTGACTCTTAGTAAAAATATGCTTATCTCTGTTACCCTTGAGAACGACGTGCGTGGTTAAAAGATTTCGTTTTTGCTCGACGCCACGCTACCTGCTCCCTCAACTTTTTGTAGTTTCGGTTTCGCCTAGAGCGGTGCTGGCTTTGGATTCTCGGAAACCTCACACTGACAACAGGTAGCAGAAAATACCACCTTGATGTGATACGTTAGGTTGCATTTTGGCGATTATCCACACTGTAGGTTTAGTCCTGACTCGGTTTCTGGCCGCACTGTTGAATTTCCGGCAAGAAAGGAGAAGAAGTAACTGCAGTGCTGCTTCTCGGATGCTGTTATACTCCCCGACGGCAGTAAAGGGTGAGTGTAAGGATGACGTATGCAACGTCACATCTCCTAGCTTGTGGTGGGCGATTTCCATATCGCTAGAGAAATACGGCTCCTTCAATGGCAATTTGCTCTGGAACTAAGTATGTTGTTTGCAAGAAACAAATGCTGCCAGGAAGGAAGGAAGGAAAATACGAGGTGAAAGACAGAGAGGTGAACCAGGTTAAATGACCAGCTGGTTACTCTGCACAGGGGGATGGGGCAAGGGCAGAAAAGATTAGAAAACAAGAGAAGATAAAAAAAGAATGAAAAGAAAAAGAAAAAGAAACTCCTCAGTTCACACATTCTATAGTTTTTCAATAACTCGTGTTTCTTTTAAAAAGCGTACTAGCGCTTTTAAAGCAGTTCGTGCCGACGTAGGCGGGGACCAGGGACCAAGAATTCTGGCTTCCGTAAGGGGACGGCTGTCAATTTTGTCGAGCATGGTGCTGAGCACTTTGCTTTGTACACTAAAACGACGACAATCACGCAGAAGATGTGCTATCGTCTCTTTGCACCCGCAAGTTTCACAATCTGAACTTTCCATTGCGATAAGGTAGGAGTACGCGTTGGTGAAAGCTACTCCAAGCCATAGGCGACAAATGAGAGTTACCTTCCGTCGTGGTAAGCCATGTGGAAGCCGGAGCTTCAGATTAGGATCCAGGAAACAGAGGCGCTGGTTTTTAAAGTTTGTTGAATTCCAGTGGGCAAACGTAGTAAGTTCGCGAGCAAGTGCACGGAACTTTCCCGCTGCGTCTGTTCTGGACATAGGGACAGCGTCGCAATCGGCACTGGTACGTGAAGATCGACCAGCTGCGTCTGCTTGCTCGTTTCCAAGAATACCACAGTGACTTGGCAGTGATTGAAAGAAAATGTCATGTCCTTTGTCAAAGGCCAGATGGTAAATTTCTCGTGTGTCCGCGACAAGTCGTCCGTGGGGTCCACGGCGTAGTGCAGAGAGCAAACTCTGGAGGGAGGCCTTTCAATCGCAGAAGATGGACCATTTCTGGGGAGGTTCCCGATCGATAAATTTCATTGCTGCATGCAGAGCTGTAAGTTCGACAGCCGTCGCCGATGTCAAGTGCGATGGGCGGAATTTTAGCACTGTAGATTTTGCTGGGACAAATACTGCAGCTGCTGATCTGGAGTGCATGACCAACCCATCGGTGTAGACATGTAGGCTGTCACTGTGGACCTCAGGCAGTAGCAATAATGCTGCCTGCTTCAATGCTGCTGACGGCATTTGTGCCTTCTTCTTGACGCCTGGAATGGTGAGGCATATTCGAGGTGAATGCAGAGACCACAGTGGCAACGAAGGCCATGCTGCTGGGACGTAATTCGATGGCATACCGATGATATTCCGTGAGTATACTCAGGAGACGGCTGAAACTCGTATGCGACCTAGTTGTTGGCAGGCAAGTAAGATGGTGAAAGGCGTCCTTACGACATGTCGAATGTGCACTTTTAGAGTGTCGACTGCAATGTAAGTTGATATAGGGTGGTCACGCGCTATGGCGATTGTGGCCGCTGTGGATGCGCACTTAGGGAGGCCGAGGCACGTCCGTAGAACTTGGGCTTGCATACTCTGGAGTGTTCGAAGGTTCGTTTTACTGGTGCTTCCCAGCAAGGGCATGCTGTATCTTAGGAAGCCCATAAATAATGCCTAGTAGAGCTGTAGCATCGACTTTACAGATGCGCCCCAACACTTCCCGCAGACAAATTTGAATACATGCGCTATTGCAGTCAACTTCTTTTGCATACAAGTATATGAAATATGTGGCGTCCAAGACAAATCACGGTCGATAATGACTCCAAGGAAGCGGTGGTTTGTTTCGTAAGCAAAAAAAATGTCACAGTTTCGCCCTAAGGGCGAAGCAATGAATGCGATAGCAACACAGCAATGTCATACGAAGTAAGGTGAGCGGCTTTGGTAGCAACAACACGCAGAACTGTTGTCGACGCCATCGGCGTTTTGCCCGCGTTAGCTCAAAATGCGTGCGGCGTTGGTGACTGTTGCTGGAGCCTCTGATATAAATAGGCACCTGGTGCCGCAGCTAAACGTCGCCTCCCTTCCCTCCCCCTCCCCCACGGCCTCTCGCGCGTCCGAAGAAGGCGCGTTTGCTCTACATATATGGTGATTGTAAAGGAGAAAAGAGACGCCTACTTCTGCAGCCCTTAAGCGAGCACGGCGCAGAACGCGCGTTTGTTCTCCGCCGTGCGTTCACTCCCCGTGAAAGACGCGCCCCTCGCGCCCTTTCACTCGCACATACAGCGTTCGGCGCGCGGCGACGATTTCATCTCCAAATGACGTCATACGGAACCTCACGGCGACGGCGACGGCGACGCCGACGGCAGAAATCTGCTTTTGAGTGTCCATATAATTGCTATCGCAATAAAATGACAGCAGATCCACGAGGTGAATGATGATGAGTGGGCGAAGCTCCGGAGGGAATCATCGGATCTCCCGCTTAAGGGGACGCTAGCACAAACGCGTTAGAAACGTGCAGTACTCTCTAGTAAGGGGGAGCGGCCACAGCGTCTTACGCAGCCATTTACACATGCCTGAACGTGCACCGCGTTTGCCGACGCCATCACATGACTGCTGAGAGAGTATACCCCCCGTATTCATAAACGCTCCTCGACTTGAACTTGACTTGCCACCGCTTTGGGCAGCGCGTTCGAAACGCGTTGAAGGTAAGGTGGAGAGGCCACAGCGTCTTACACCAGCTTCTTACACGGGCCGTAACGCGCTAGCACAAACGCGTTAGAAACGCGCTAGAAACGCGGCCTTTCGTTAATGTTGGGTATTTATAGCCATCGTGGTGCGTTTGTCCATGTCCGTGTTGTGCGTGTGCGAGATGTGTATCGTGCTCTAGCCGATCCACCAGACTCGATCCCTGTATTTGATGTGTTGGCTTGTATGAAAAGATTTTAATGCCGTGGTAGCCAAAGTCTGGCTGCCACGTTTTGTTCCCTGTAACGTGTTATTTCGGCAATAAAGAAGAAAAAAAAAAAGCTTCGTGGCGTAGTGGGCTAACGCCGCGCGCTCGGAAGCGAGGGGTCCCTGGTTCGATTCCGCGCTACGGACACAACTTCGGAATTTTTTTCTCATTTTTCTCAGACTGGTTACACACTACTACTACTACTACGACGGGGACGGAACGGGTGCCGCCATAAGGAGCTTCGCCCCTAAAACTTGTCCATTTATGCGGATAAATTTGGAGTCATTTTTTTTGCGGGTAAATGCGACTAATCAGCACTTTTCGGGGGATAGTTCTAGCCCTTTCATACGCAGGTAAGACGATGTTCGTGTGACCGCCTTCTGAAGTCTCGCTCGCATCTGCGGACGAGTCACGCCGGACGCCCAGATACAGATATCATCTGCGTAGATTGATATATGGACCGTCCTTGGCAATGATCCAACAAGGCTTAGCAGTGCTACGTTGAAGAGCTTGGAACTTAATACTCCACCTTGTGCCGCACCTTTGCTGGTGACATGGTGGGATATCATTCCATCCTCTGTAAGTACGAAGAAAGGTCTACCCTCCAAAAAGCTGTTAATCCAGCGCAGTGCACGGCCACCAATTCCCACATCGGTCAAAGCATCGAGGGCTGCTTCGTGTGCTACATTACCATATGCGCATTTCACATCAAGAAACATCGCCACCGTTAATCGTGTCATGTTCGTTTGGTGTTGAATAGATGTTACCAAATCAAACACGTTTTCGACCGATGATCGACCGCGCCGGAAGCACGCCATTGCATTCGGATACACCTCATTATTTTCTAACTACCATTTAAGGCACGTCAACACCATCCTTGCCATTATTTTCCTAACGCAACTGGAAAGAGCGATGAGACGGTACGATGCCAAGTCTAATGGATATTTAGAGCTCTTAAGTAATGGTATTAGGCGGATGACTTTCCACTCACAAGGAATCAATCCTTCGCGCCAGGATTCATTGTATCTCTCCAAGAGTACACTGCAGGCTTTGTGGCCAAGGTTTCCATGCGTGTGTGCTCTCCATGTGACTCCGTCGGGCCCATGCGATGACGATTTCCTACAAATTGCCAGCGCAGCTTCGAGCTCCTCCATAGAGAACAAGAGATCCATGCGAGAGTCCTTGGATGCCGCAACATCACGTGCTAATGATACAGGTCGTGATGGCAAGCCAGCTATTCTTGCGCAGAAATCCTCAGCAAAGTCGATCTCACGTCATCCTTGATGCAGGGCAAGAGACTTAAAAGGGTGGCTCTGTTGCGGAGACAATTGTAGGCTACGCAGAGTCCTCCATATCTGGGACAGAGGCTTACGAGGATCCAAATACTCGCAAAAGAATTTCCCCTTCCGAGATTGTAGCGTATCGATGCGGCGCTGGATTTTCTTTTGAGTCCGCCTCGCCTCCCTGAGATCGTTTATACATTTGGTGCACCTGTATCTTTCCGCGCGTCAGCGAATCGCTCGAAGCCTTTCGAATTCACCTTCATACTCATTACACTTGGGAGAAGGCCTAAAAGTGAACACAGCCCCTTGTAGTGCATTTCTAATCTGATTCTCCAGAAATGATGGGTGGCCTTCTTGACATTCCTCTTCCATAAGCGATCTGAACTTTATCCAGTCTGTTCTACGGAGGGCAGTAGATAGAGACTTGGCCACTCCCTTGATCTTCAAATAGGTACGAACGTGATCACTTCCGTGGGTTTCTATGTCTGAGAACCATTTTATACGCTGCCAGGTTTCTGGAATGGTATATTGAAAGTCCATGTTGGCCTAGTATTTGGGTTTAGTATCCCTTTGAAGAGTTCAATATAGCGTAACTTGCATGCATCAAATAAGTCGACAATAAATGGTGAGATTGGTCTCTTTGTTTAGTCGTTGAAGCACTCCTGCAGTGAACACGTTTTAAAAGACGATTCATTTTTTAACGTGCAGTCAAGCTTCCGCTCCAAAACTTATTATTTCATGTAAATGTTCGCTGCTACTCAACGCTGCTTCTCGTGTAGTATATATAACTCCACTCCGAAGTACAGGTCCTAGAATATCGAAACATTATTGCATAGGTTGGTATACAAAGAGCGCTTTAAGATATAATAAGTCCCAATGCTATATCAAGGTTTAAGAGGCTCCAATAACAGTAGCTGTCTCGCTGTGTCAGCACGACCTAAAACTTTAAAGAAAGGAACTATTTTCCCATTTGAAAACTTCAATTCGAAATCAATGCATTGGATTCATATCCTATACTTCAAAATCTTTTAACAGAAGTGTCAATTTTCACAGAAGTCTCAAGTTCCTATTACTTGTATTAAAGATATGACCACGCGTTACGTACTACAGACAAACGGGGCCAATGAATTCGCTGCGACAAGCAAAATCCCTAAAAAAAACTAGCCTGATTGTTCTCTCTTACTCTGTCTCTCTCTCTTTTGTACAGTAGAAGAAAAATGGAACAACTAAACAAATCGTGATTGTTTTCTTTTGCAGCCTGCGGCTAAAATTGATTACCTGCCATCCCGTACATCAGTTCGAACCAAGGATGAGCCCATGACTTGTGTGCCTGCTGGAACTGAAAGAGCAGTCGTTGCAACCCAATAGAAAGTGCGCATAAAAGACTGGTAGTGCAGACGAACGAAAAGACGAAATCACATACGTACACACTCAACCAAACACAGACACACACACACAAAATGAGTGGCAGGCTGTGGTTTTCGTGGAAGGGAGCCCCACAAGCAATTAACCGCCCCCATTAAACTGCGCACCATGCCTTCTTGGAAAGCGGCAGTTACCAAGCGCGGCCGCGGCTAGTGACACACAGATTCGTTATACAGCCGGGAGCGAAAGGAAGCCCGTATAATTTCGCCGCTCACACAGGAATCCTACAAATAAGTAAATTTACTTGCAAGGATTTCATTTCTTCTACTGGCGAGACCAAGTCTTCTTTTGTTTTTGCTTCTGCATGCATGCTTCGTCGTTTTTCATCTTCTTTCCGCATAGTGTATCTGAATTGTAATGCCCGCCTTGCATGCGATTTGAGTGTGCGTTTGTGAGAAAGACGCAAGTGTATGTCGTATTTGAGTTAATGTACTTGTTCTTCTAATATTGAGGTCTTCGTTAAATAAAAACTGGAATTGTATATTAGAGAAGAAATGGTTCATCGATTAATTAATTGATTGATTGATCGATCGATCGATTTATTGGGTTTAACGTCGGAAATCAACAGTGTTTTTTTGTAATTCTATTTTATTTTACTGAAATAATTATGAAAACTGTGCAGGAAGGTCGAAGCCCGAACAAGCAGTGTGCTGGCACTTCGTCACTCGTTAGGTGAGATTACGGATATACCTATCATAATACGAAAAGTTTAAAGCTGCCTGCTGATTCATTGCACAATACAAGTATGAAAACAACTACTTCATTGCGTTTCTGTGGTTCCAGTTTTCCGTCCGCATTTTGTGAAGATCAGGGCCATAGTCGGCTAAGAGAGGCATCCAAAATGCCAATATATTCCCCGTTAACGCAGCAAATTTTTTAACACATCTTTTTACGTTCGGCTCCACCAAACATTTGTACAATGTACGTACGTCATGCTACTATCATCACCAGCTTTCTAATATCCGCGGGAGATGGAACTGCTTCCGTTTGTGAGCTGAAAGTGGGATAGTCGGAGAACGCCATCGAATGGCGTTGCGGCCCGCAGAGTAAAACCTGAATAAAGAAGCCGGCTATAGGTGACTATTCGCCGCCGCCTCGTTTCGAAGGGTATGCCAATAAATGTCGTCATCATCACCATAATCACCATCTCGGTGGAACACCTCGGCAGGCTGTCGTGATGGCGGCCGGCACGCGCTTTCTGGGGTGTCCATAAAAACACTATAAATCGCGATCAGGCGTGAAGATGCACGGCGAGTCCGCGCAGCGTTTTCGTTTTTTTCGTGCGGGTGTTCTCGTGTCCGCAGTGGCGCGGCCATTTGATGCGCGTCTCATTTTCGCTCGCCAAAAAACGCCTCATGCGGTAATGACGCTAGTTTCGCCATTTACAGTGCTTGCTATCACTGTCACTGCTTCCACCATTCGAGTGAAGCTGGAATAATTAAAGGAATGTGCGCATTCATGCAATTGTATTTGTGAATGCGCCACTAAGCGGCCACTCATATTAGAATACACATTTCACATTTGTGCTATGACAAGTTCCCCTAAAAGCAGAGGAGCAAATTTTTTTATTAAATGTAGACAGCCGTAAGAGAGTGTTCAGTTTCTTACGCGAACAATGGCGTGCGAACAAAAAGAGTAAGCGGACCCGAGTGGAAGGGAAACATCTGATGTCCCATGAAGGAATATAGGGATCTGTCAATGCTTGCCTATCTTTCAAGTCAACGAAATGAAAGGCTTCAAACTTGATAACTTAGAGTTCAATATTGTTGCCCGAAGTTCCTTAGGAAGAATAGTGGCGAAAAACAATTATCACAATGTCGTGCCGCAAACAGTGCTTTATTGCGTAGTGATATCGTTGCACCTCCTCCAAAGTTTCATACCATCTAACCCTATTTATCTTAAGTATTTTTCAAGGAAGGTGTCGTAAAATGTTGCCCAATAATTCTAACTGTATCCAAATAAATAAATCTGTCAGTAAATGTCGATTGAACTGCGGACGTCTCAACTATGGTGAAATCTTTAGCGTAATCAAAAATAGAAAGGAGATGATGGTTTCCTGGATTGCGGTTTGTGGACTAATTCCCATGTTTCAAGCGAATACCTTTGCAGTTTGTTAGAAAATGAAAACAACACCACGCATAAATTGTAAAGTTGCTTTGTCTAGTCTATATCAAACACGAGCTTATTACGAAAGCAATGTTAGCAAGAAAGTGAAAATTACACGACAATATGTGCTCGAAAATTTCCGGTATGCACACTAATATCCTTGGATGCTTAGCTAAGAAGTATTCCTCTCATATCCATATTTTCTTTTAGGACATCAGTTCTTATACTCAGGGAGCCAATTCATTCTTTGCGCAATAGGAGCTGTTATCAGAGTGACTCACTTTAACCGTTTAGTAAAACCTATATAGCCGAACCGAATCATTTAACAACCGCATCAAATTGGTTTTTTTTTAGGATAGTGGAACCTATGCGACAAACTTATAAGGAATTAATAGCAAACCAGCACCATTCACGAAGGTAAAATTCTGGTTATTCAAATATTTATCGACTATTTCACAATGTGAACGCTAATAATGTTGTTCGAAATTCTGGTGCTAAGCCAGTGATATGAAATACATCATCGTGAAGGCCTTCAGTATCATTTTTGTGAATTGGACTTCTCGGGCATTTATCGACATCACGGCACAGAACCACGCAAACATTTTTACTTTCTGCAGAAATCGCAGTAAGGCAGTGGCGGCAGGAAATGGAATACGTGACCTCAACTAGCACCAAAGCACTGTCGCTACTCCAGTTACTACCATCAAAGTCCAAGCTATTGTCTTATGCATTCAAAATTTAGAAATAGAGGTTTAGCAATTGGACAGAAAATGTCTTCGGTATAAAAATGACGTAACGTAAAATAATATCTGCAACCGTAAAGATCTACAAACAAGAGAAAAGTGAATGTTTGAAATCATTTTTTTTATTTCCAAGTACACATAAGGGGAAAAAATCAGATAGTCTTCTCGATCCAAGCAAAATAAATAATAATCAAGCAGCTTTAATATTATTTCATTGTTTCTGTTTTGATCGAAATGGCCCCCTTTACGTTAATAAAAACAAGAGCCGAAGCAAGCATCGGAGAATCACAGTTCTCTGTACAGTTCCTGAACCAACAGTGGAACTCTTATTGGTTAGGACATGTGGTGCACTTTCTGTTTATTGCCGTGTGTAGCACCTCTAAATCTTGCCTGCTCGGTGCAAGCGGTGCCT
Organism: Dermacentor silvarum; assembly: GCF_013339745.2. Lineage (NCBI taxonomy): Eukaryota > Metazoa > Arthropoda > Arachnida > Ixodida > Ixodidae > Dermacentor > Dermacentor silvarum. Next base: position 26,038 of record NW_023607056.1, on the reverse strand, counting down.
GCTAGAAGAAACACTGCAGCCTTGTTTTCAATGAACATGTGTGTTCAGTGAGTTAGAACTTAAGAGGTGTACAGAAAAGCATATAGAGAAAACTGTATAATGTCATCGTTTCGTCACTGTGTTCAATAAGAAGATTAGAAAATTTCCCGCTGAGGTTACAGTTGCCATCGTGCACTTGTGAATACTTTGCACAGTTAAAAATACGAATAACTTTAAGACCACGGAGTTCTATACGTGCACAAACCCGCACAACCCCACATACACACCAACACCCACACACACACGCACGCACATACTCATATCCGCACATGCATGTCTAAACACCCATACAATCACACACACACACATACAAGCACGCATACGCACACAAACACGCCCACGCACCCTCACAATTACTAACACACAAGCACGTACACATACACGCACAACTACACATGTGCACACAACCACACAAACACAAACACATTCACACACCCACACAATCACATACACATACATGCACATACACCCTCACGTACCTCTACAAACACACACATGTTCACACGCAGACACAATCGCCAACACACACACAAACACATGTTCACACACATACACACATCTCCACACACCAACACAACACATACCCACCAAATCCAAACACACCATCACACACACACACTTGCCCATAGACGATCACATGTCCACACATCCCACACACACACACACACACACACACACACACACACACGCCCACATAGACGCGCGCGCGTGCACACAGGCACAAACCCACACACATACCTAAACAAACACACACATGTACACACACCCAAACAATCACACACACATCCACACATACCCACAGAAACACACGCACACGCACATAGAGACACACACACGCATGCGCTCACATACAGACGTCTACGTACACAGGGAGCTTTCACACACAAGTACACTTGCGTACAGCCTTTGCTACATACTGTTACGTCTTGGGGAAAAGATAAAGTAGCCTAGCCTAACTTCGATTATCCATTCAAAATTGATCTCGGGCGATCGAAAAATCTACTATCAAAACCCACTAAAATGTTCTTGCTGCGGCAGACTGTCATTCTTAAAAGAAGTCGAAATATTTTATGTTGCTCATATGATGCAACGGAGGGAACAGCGCGATCACAGTATAGCGCGGCCACTACTATAGCAAAACAAAACAACAATTCTGGCACAGCTCATCTGCAATGACTATTCAAACATGTGAATAGCCAAAAGGCGTCATATATGAGGCATGCACTGCAGCAGGGCTCGTTGTTCGCGCTTCAGGGACATGCCGTGCCTCCTCGCGTCGCCGCCGTGAAATCCGCTCATGCGCAATAGCCCCTGCAGGTGCACATACCCTGCCGCACATACGCAAGTAGGATTCCAAGAAGTTCATTAACGAGCGGCACATACCCAGGGTCACGTACCCACGTTACCGGCCCATATTTTAGACTGCGCTAGCTCTAAAATGGACCAACATTTATAACAACACTCTATCTTTGGGGATCAAGGGCGATATAACGTAAAATGATTCCAAACTGTTTTGATTCCAATTTCTACAATGCGCCTCCACGATTGGTCAAAACATTTTTGGGCCACTTCCAACTTCGCCTGTCTGTCACGCGACGTCACGAAAACCGCGATAGCTCCACATCTTATATAACGTGTGAAGCGGTCTGCGCTGGATGCATGAAAGAAGACGAAGAGGGTGGCTGGGGCAGAAGTGAGGAGGAAGAAGTGTGATTAAATGGCGGACGACACCCGTCTCACTGAGATTATGTCTTTTATATAGCCGTTCAAGTTAGGAACGCTACGTTTTGGCGCAGCCGACAGCTTCTGAAGACCAGACATGTGGGTGACGTTTTTCGTCGACCAGGCGTCATCGGAGTCCGTTGTTTTCACCCGATACCAAGTGCACGGTGAGCCAGCGACGGACCTTCCTCGCGAAGTTAGTTCTACCGGGCTGATCAACGTCGTGCTGCAAGAAGCTGCAATCAGCCACCAAGCCTTGGTGCAAACAGGATCGGTGACAGTGAACCTACAGCTCCAGACACTGAGCGAACTCGTTCTGGAACCCATACGCCGCGGCACCCTCAAAGAGGAAACTCCCGCCGAGAAGGTGAGCCTGGTCTTGACTGTTATAGAAGAACTGCAAAGGCAAACGATGCAACAAAGTGAAATAATGAGAACGTTTGTCCAAACGCTTCATCAAGAGAAATCAGTACGATATAGTGTAGAGCCGGATGTTTTTGAAAGAGACTCCCAAAGTGTGCACTACTGGCTGTGGTTTTTCGAGTACGCCTGTGACAAGAATAAGTGGTACTCCGACGACACCAAGATTTTGAATATGCGCCGTTATTTGAGAGCTATCGCCAGAAAATGGTATGATGTGCACCTAATGGATCATGAACCAACATGTTGGGAACTGTGGAAAAGCAACTTTTTAGCTGCTTTCCAAGGCAACGAGGTAGAAAGATGGGATGCTGCACTGCGGTTCAGATATACATGTGGCTCTCTGCTTGAGTACTGTATTGAGAAGCGTCGCCTATTGTATTCTGCAGAACCGAAGCTAGCGTCTCGTGCAGTTGTAGCTTTGGTAACGCAAGGGTTGTGTGTCGAGATCCGTAGTCAAGTCCAGCTGAAAGGTCTAAGAACATTTGATGACCTTCTGAGCTTTCTACATTCCACAGTGTCAACAGTTCCATTGAGAAGACAACCAGGTGGCAGAACAGAACAACTTGATTCTCATAACCTGAGTGAACATCTAGAGTTGTTACCGTCATCCGAGCGTGAAGAAAGCTTCATAAGCAAACACCTGGGAAGCATCGATTATGACTGTGATGATGGTGAAGGACCAGTTACTGTAGTTCGCGACGGACTACTTCCACATAAACTTACTACCGTGGATCAAAATCCCGAGAAAAAGAGCTACTGTGAGACCGTGTATTTGGTGTCGTCAAGCTTACTGTATGCTCCCATTAAGGTAGATGGCATTGAAGTGAAGGCCCTTGTTGACAGTGGGGCTTCTGTCTCAATTATCAACAAGAGTCGAGTGGACGCCGGTCGTTTGCATGCTGGTAGAACGTTGCGTGTCCAAGCCTACGATGGGTCAGTGACCATGCAAAGCGAATGGATAACCATGGCTATTGAATTCCAAGGACATTCTATTACCAGTGACGTATTGGCAATTCCCAATGTCACCTATGATTTTCTTTTGTCCCGCCCAGACATGAAGAAACTGAAGATAAACCTCTATTGGGACGACAAAGTAATGGCCGAAGACAACATAAAAACAGAAGAGCCTGGTGAAGAAACTAGCGTATCAACGCTGATTTTCAACGAGGAAGACATCAAGACTAAGCACCCAGAGCTTATATGCATGGGCAGCTATCCTCCAGCGATGAAATCACATGTCGTTCCTTTTGATCTCGCAGATAAAACAGTGGTTCGTAGAGCCCCCTATATTATGTCCAGAGATAAAAAGGTGTGGCTGAAAAAGGAGTTGCAAGAAATGTTGGACGCAGGTATCATCTGGCCTTCTGTATCCCCATTTGCTTCTCCTATAACCATAGCGCCAAAAGAAGACGGAACGTTCCGCCTTTGTACAGACTACCGTGCTCTCAATCGTCAAACGGATTTGATACCTTATCCAATGCCGAGAATCGATGACATCATTGACGAAACTGGTGGTTGCCATTGTTTTTCACGAATAGATCTCTGCAAGGGCTTTTGGCAGATTCCACTAAGTGAAGAAACGAAAAAGTACACCGCGTTCATAACCCCATTTGACTTGTTTGAGTACAACCGCCTACCATTTGGTTGGAAAAACTCCCCTGCGTGGTTTCATAAGATTATGACCAACATTCTGAAACCTTACTTGGGCACATTTTTCAATGTGTACATCGACGACATTATCATCTACTCAAAGACAAAGGGGGAGCACCGTAGCCATCTTTCAAAAGTTCTTCACGCTCTCAGCCTTGCCCAACTCAAAGTCAACTTCAAGAAAAATGCGTTCTTTCAAGAAAAAGTTGTATTTCTTGGCAGGGTGTTCGATGGACACACAAAAAGCACTAAGCAAGAATCGGTAGAAAGAATTTCCAAGTTGGTAAAGCCTTACGACGTGCACTCCCTACATGTTTTTCTTGGCCTAGCAGGACACTTCCGGGCGTTTATCAAAGACTATGCCATGAGAACAAGGTGTCTGACACGTTTAACCCAGAAGGATATGCCTTTTCAATGGTACGAGGAGTGCGAAGGTGCCTATTGTGAGCTGGTAAAACTAATATCATCGGACAGGATCTTGCGAATACCGAATTTTTCTCTGCCTTTCGTGCTGAACACAGACGCGTCACACTATGCAACCGGTGCAGTCCTATATCAGAAGTCCTCAACCCAAGCTGATCAAACGAAACACCACGTTGTGGGGTATTATAGCTATACTCTGAAGCCTGCTGAGATCAATTACTCTACCACAGAAAAGGAAGCTCTGGCCGTCTTAAAAGCTGTTCAGTATTTTCGTACTTACCTAGAAGGTGCAAAATTCAAGCTATTCACTGACCATCAAGCAATGACTCAACTTCTGAGCATGGCACAACCAAGAGGCCGCATTGCCAGATGGGTCAACTATCTGCAACAGTTTGATTTCATAATCTCGCACCGTCCTGGCCCGCTTCTCACTGAAGCTGATGCACTATCTAGATTACTTGTGCACGAATCAAGGGAAAATCCAGAAGTAATCAATCTTACTAAGCTGTGGGAAGGTACCGAAGATCTCCAGTTCATCAAAGGAAAGTATCATGTACCACCAACTATAGTTCAAAGGATTCTTCATTTGTACCACGACACTCCTGGATCGGGCGGACATGATGGCTTCTGGCGCACATATAAGAAATTGCTCATGAGGTTCACATGGCCGGCCATGAAAAACGACGTCAGCCATTACATACGCACATGCCACCTCTGCCAGGTGAACAAAGTTAAATTCAAGCAGTCGACAGACGTTATGATAAACCCCGAATATTCAAGCGTCCCATTCGAAGTAATCCATTTGGACTTCGCGGAGCTCAAGAAGAAGGGGGAAGGAGTCAAACGAACGCAAGCTTTCCTGCTTTCCATAGATGAGTGCACAAGGATGATTGCAGCTAAAGCTGGTAAAGAAGATGCGAACAGCGTTATCGATCTCCTCAAGGCTGAATGTTTTAAGCACACAAAGACGATAGTCTGCTACAACGGGCCGGCTTTCCGGAGTGCGAAGTTATCAAAGTGGGCAGAAGAGCACGGGATAACAATCAAGTATTCCTCTCCGTACCACCCGGCAGCAAACGGCCTAGCGGAACGAGTCATACGAGACGTCAAGCAGTTTCTGAAGATGTATCCAGACTTTGCAGGTGGCTGGAAGTGCTGCCTCGAGGCCGCTGTGAAACATCACAACAGATCGTACACCACTGGTTTAGGCTGCAGTCCTGAGTTTGCCATTTCGGGCACAGCTCCCATACTTCCTGCAGATCGTGAGCTAGGCCTCATAGAAAACCTCCATCTCAATGAAGTCAAGAAAACTCCAAAAGAACAGGAGGTCTACAAGCGCCGCATGAAGAGAAACTTTGACAAGAGACACAACAGCGAGATACCGGACATACAACCTGGAGACTATGTCCTTATAAGGAAAGGAACTGTACCTTCAAACGCCAAGTTTTACGGACCATTTAAAGTAGTTAAGACCGCATCCCAGCATGGAATATTGAAGAGCGTCTGGTACACTGGAGTGTCCGGTCAAACGGAGTGCGCTTCCATTGGGAACACATTCAAGTATTGCACCAGGAGGTGTAATCAAAAGAAGTCAGGAAGAGTGAAGTGGTCTGCGCTGGATGCATGAAAGAAGACGAAGAGGGTGGCTGGGGGAGAAGTGAGGAGGAAGAAGTGTGATTAAATGGCGGACGACACCCGTCTCACTGAGATTGTCTTTTATATAGCCGTTCTAGTTAGGAACGCTACAACGTGTACACACTGATTATGCATGAATAAACCGCACAAAAGAAAAATTATCAATCCTCATTCGACGCATTTTCATCATTAGCCCTCTGCTATTGGTCCAATGTGTTCTGGCTACGCCCACTTCGCCTGTCTCTCACGCGACCTCACAAAACCGCGAAACTCACCACGTCAAAGTGACGCGTTGGCGAAAAAAAATGCATTAATATGCCGAACAAAACTGAATTTTTTGTGAATAACCACAGACTGCCCCGTTCCGAAAGAATAGAAGATGGCTGCCCGCCGATCGTTCAGACCCTCGCTACTCGCACCTGCCGGTGAGCATGTATTTATTTGAGCATGATAAACCTTTTGGCGAGGCAGTAAAACGTTATCGAGCCCTTTCGGCATGCATACGACATCGCTCTGCCAACTCTTCCTTGCTGAGTATTCGTTTTAGCGGCATTATTATCCTTCCGTTGCACCGCGCCGCGATTTTCGACCAGCCACCGCAAGCTAAGTAAGGCGCAGCGGACCGATCGGAGAAGCCGGCACCACCCTCTTCATGCGGTCATCTATTTTCAATGCGCTGGCTCGGCCCCATCGAAACCCTCTCTACTAGAGTGTGCTCCTCGCCTCTTGTCAGCCAATTAGATAAGAAAAGCCGCTGAGTGTAGACAATGTTATTGGTTTTGAAAGCGAACAAAGGTGACCTCCTATAAACGAGGAGAGTGTTTGATTGGGTTGTTCAGACAACGCTGCGGGTCACCGCGCGATGTTTGCGTCGGTGGTTACGTAAATTTGACGTCAGGAGTTTGGAATCAAAACAGTTTGGAATCATTTTACGTTATGGCGCCCCAGCTCATATTTTAGGTGGGATAGCTAGATAGCTTGATAGCCGGAAAGAAAACTGGTCTGACAATGCCAGGAACGCTATTCGCAATAAAAGAAATGAACACCTAGGGCGCAATCTTGTACGCGTTCCAAAATGGAACGGAGCCGGTCCGTTCCATCGAGCCGCACACGATTGGTCAATTTGAACCGTGAGCCGCACACGATTGGTCAATTTGAACCGTGACGATCAAATTGACCAATCATGTGCGGCTCGATGGAACGGACCGCCTCCGTTCCATTTTGGAACGCTTACAAGATCGCGCCCCTATTTTAGAAAACAAGCACCCTCCACAAACGAAAACGAACCGCTGCACGGGTGAACGCACGAGATTGCCTGATAAGCCCACTACAAGCTTCTGCTACTCGCGTGATAGCTTATACAGTATGCGACAAATGTGACCACGTACCGTCAAACGATGCCCTCCCATAAGCCAGAGGGCGCGCAGGCAGCACACCACGCCGCACAAGGCCCTAATTATGTAGGCAAAAGGGAACAAGTAGTACAACTGTCCGCCAGATGCAGGGATCAGGTAGTAACGATTGACACACACTCATGAACAGCGGTGCCACCATGAGTATAATTTGAAACGAAAGGCACAGCTGACGACGCTGTTGTGGCGATAGTATTTTTCTTTTCTTTATTTCAGCTTCCGTAAACAGTCTGCGATGTGTCACTTTGTCCATGCTTGCTATTTCGCGGTCTCCTTATATTGCTGCCGCTATTCCTAGTTGGCTGGCCCTAACGTCGACTTGCCCTCCCAATGCGGCCCACGACAATCCCTCCGATCGAGAGGAGCTCGATAAGTACACGCAAGTGTGTGGGAAAGACGGTCTCCCCGTCGAAAGTATGATGCCTGATGAGGATTCGCCGGGATTGTGTATGGCCTATGAGGAAGATTCCTCGCGTGTTAGCGGTGCAGTGCAGTCCTGTTCTCTATTCTATGACGTGGCATCTCTTCGTTTCTCTTGGCTCCTGGAGATAGTTTCGTGCCAGCTTCACGTCTTGTGGCGTTTCTTTCCCTCGGCCATCTTCGTGATGCACGTAAGCACTGTCCGCCACTGTCACATTATTCGCGCTGCGCGGCAGCTGCCCAAGAAGCTCAATTTGCGGCTGCCAGGGGCAGATGAAGGACACAAGGTGCGGCTCTTTTTGTTTATTATTGTGCGTATATGTATGGTCGCGTGTCATATGAGCTGTAACACGATGCCCATGATTGAAATGTCCCTAAGACTATACACGCCAACGCCGGCATATGGAAAACGGGAGAACTAAACACCATTCCGATTAGTGGTGTTTATTAGACCAATGTTTCGTATGTCGGTGCTCTCATGTACGACGTAGTTTTGGCTCACCTTCGACCTCGGGCACCATGTTGCATCTGATATTGCGCACGACGCAATGTGCTGGCGTCTCGAACAGCCGCAGACTGCTCCATTCTTTCAAAGCGCAATAGAAAGCGAAACACTTGGCAAGAATGAAACCGTAGCTTCAGGAAAAGCACTGAATGACAAGTTATTGCGGGTAATTTACATGTTATGAAGTAGCTACCACGGCAGAACACAAGTCTTACGCCGTCTGTGCGAAAAAGAAAGAAAGACAAAAAAAATCGTCGAGAACATCACAATACGGCCATGCACACACCGCACCGCATGCATCATTGACTCTGTCATAATTTTCTGACGTTCTCGTTTTTTTGAAGAAATTGTACCAATGCAAGCATAGACTCTATTTGCGATTGGTCCGCTACCGTGCATCAAACAATTTCCCAACGAAAGCGGTATTCTGTTTAGTCTCGGCAGCTTTCTCCGATACTGCGGCAAATATTCAGGTGCCGCTAAAACCAGTCAAGAAAACTTTCAGTGCAGCTCTTTTTTGTGGCATTGAAGGCATTTGCTAGAGAGGTAGTTGCATGATGCTGAAGGCAAGAAGAAGACAACTGTAAATGCTTCATTTAAATTTTTTTGAAAGCAGCAAAAATTTAAAAAAAATAATAAGAAAAAAAAACGGCTCCAAGGCTAACTTACAATGACTGTTTGAGCTCATTGGTTATCATTATCGCAAGGTATCCTTGTCCTGTCAAAATTGTAGTTTTGCTTTCGCACTTTAAACTTACAATAACCTATTATCTGATTCCTGCTAAATTTGGTAATCTTGTTCAGTTAGACTGATCTTTATCTATGCACGTTTGAAACTAGCGGAGTAAGTCAAGCGATTTCACGGAGCACGTGAGGAGTACGAGGCAGAAAGATAATGCGAGTTCCTTGCCTACCATGTTCTTCTCTTGTATTCTTGTTTTCACTCGCACTTCTTTTTTTTGCGTAAGGTACTTAGTGCACGCAATTATATTAGTTCTTAATTTGATGCACTAACTTCCCTTCACCTTGTAGGCAGTGAATCCGCAATCAACTAAGACTTGACATGAGTAATCTCAATTCAAAACTGCTAACATGAGTTTACTAAAGAGTACTAAGTAATACTAAATATAATTCAACGAAAGAGGGACCAGCTTACAGTGTATATAACTGCAAAGCGAACATTATCACTTCACTTTCTAGCGTCTGTGTTGACGTCACATTCAAACACTGGCTTTCCTTGAGCTCTACTATAATACATGAGTTCCGTTTTAGAACGCCTGCATAGATTGTGGAATGTGCAGGATAAAATAGACAGGTCGTTTTTGAGCGCTTCAGCGTCTGTTGCAAATGCAGTAAATGCTTTCTCTAAAATTGGAGAACGCTTAAGCTTCGCCTTTAACAGTGGAACGCGATAGCGTTATCGGGCCCCGTTCGCATCACATTTTTGTTTGAGTAGGCTTCACTGCAATACAGAACATGGGAAAGCCAGCTTACAAAGACCAAGCTTACACCGATCTCCTTGAAGTCGGTTTCACTTTGAAACAGAAATGCATTGCTGGGAAGACGTTTTTCTAGGGGAATATTAGTCGTGTTATATTAAAATGTGAAGGCCCTAGGACCTTATTTTTATTATTTTAATAATTGTTTGCTATTGCCACGACGCGCGCGCGTGTGTCCAAAACGCATTAGGCAGGCCAAGTCCCAATTTGACCTGCCGAAGATGCGAGTGCCATCTGGATAAGATTTTAGCAAGTAGCTTACCCGAGCGCGCCGCTGTTGGTATGGTAGTAATGCTGGCAAAAGGGGTTTGTGTTTGAGTTTCCTCGTAACAGAATTATGTTTTCTCGTACATTCAAATAACAGTCCGACGCTACCATTTCTGTAGGTTGTGGTTAAGTCGTACTTTACCATTTTTCTGATGGATTTCACTGTGAGAAATTCAATTTTTGTTGACTAAAACCTTGCGCCACGAGTAGGGCCTGCGCGGTCGACGTGGTTCAGGATGATTTTCTCCCCCAGGGACGCCTACATACACGCCGACGCCGGATTTTCTGCAACACGGGGCCCTTAATGCTGTCGCGTTAATACTGTTACGCGAAGGATGAGTCAATTAGACGAGCAACTATATTTACAGAATATATATACAAGAGCGGTTGCAGGCGTATTAGCCACCTTTTTTCACATCATGTGCGGCTGCCCCCACTTACAAATCAACTCCAGGGTCCATCGCAACGACGAGACCAATTTCAACCCCTGCATCACGAGCTCCGACCTTCGGAGCCAGCTATGGGCGATCCAGGGGGCCTGCGAGGTGGCAGGGGGTCTTAGAATGCCGGTCCCGACGTGGGTGACGCCTAAGAAGAAAATAGCGCCTCTTCCTCTTCACAACCACAATCTCTCTCTGTCTCCCTGAAGTTGTGTCTTCCCGCCGATAGATATCCGCTGCCGTCACCGGGCTGACGAACGCGCGCCGTTGCTATAGACATATGGTAGATTGTGCCTCACCAGTGTCCTCACTAGAGGCCGGATCTTTAGGCATTAAAAAAGAGCGTTTTAGGCGCCAAAAATAGGCAAGCAAAACAACGTTTTAGGCCTCCAACGTCGTAAATATAGGCACAATAAATTCTTACATAAATGCAAATAATTTCAAACGAAGACGTGCGCGGCCTATATCTACGATAGGAAAACAAGAAATGGTATTGGCTACGATGGCACAAAGGCGCCAACAGTTGAACATAGCCGTGCAATTGTCCCATAAGACTGCTGAACTAATGACGATCAATTGGCTTAATTCAATAAGCAAACTGCTCATATTCCTGTTCAATGGCCACTGTACTCGAGCGTCGCATATAGTGAAACAGGCATGAAAAAGAATACTTGAAAGCTGGGAATACTGATTAAAAAAGCGATACTTTATGTCTGCCTGAGGCAATTAAATTAAGACAAAACAAAACAGACAGATAACAAATGTAAGAGAGACTACGATTTATTAAGAAATTAGCATGTACTTACATGAGGACTGTTAGGTACAACTCTTGGCAATTTTCTCATATGCAATGACATTATTCGAATTGTACAGGCCAGACATCCCAACACTGCCAAATACACTTCCGCCCATTTGAAGTGCACATGTTTGAAGAAATTTCTTTGGACAGCACGCGGAACGTAGTCTAAGAATCACTGTGAAGATTGTGGAAACAATAGCAAACTACCATCATCTCCAGATTGTCGGATTCAAAATTGTCCCTCTTGTCACGGGGAATCTTGTCACGGGGATCTCATACGCTGAGAAGGAACACCCGATGGCGGTGAACACCTTAAAAAGTAAATTACAAACAAAACAAAAGCCGTGTGCACATCATATTTTTCTTTTCTCTTTTGCTCTTCCCTCTCCTTTCCCCTGACGGCTCTCCGCGGTTTCGCATTCGCCAACCGCTCGCGCAATGTCAGCGTGGCGGCGTATGCTGGCCGGCGCGTCCCATTTCAATGCTGCTAGCCATAGAGTTTCACACTGTAAAACTTACAGGGAAATGTGGCGCTGCTGCGCCGTGGTATGCAAGGGAATGCCGGTATATTGTGGATTCGGATTGGCATCGTTCTTGGAGAGCCCGAACGCCTTGAAGACGCGCCCGACTAGCACCGTTCCGTCTGTCACAATGATTCATTTCCTGCTAAAACAGCACGTAAAAACCTGCTTTAGATTTATTATTACACAAAAACATGTTTTATTAAATTCGAGGACATACTATTGGATGCACAATTCTATGAAACGTAAAAAGTATCAGCTGGCCGCTAAAGTTGGAGGGCAGACGACAAGATTCTCGCTCGCTTTGAAACAACTTGTCGTCTGTTCTTGCTTTTCTTCGCTTGATGCTGCATTGTAGGTGAGTAAACTTTATTGAGAGTTGTAATATGGGTGAATGAAAACCTTTTATGTAGATTTTATTTTAAGAACGCGTTATTTGTGTAGCCATCTCCACGTTTTAGACGAAGCCTCGTACAACACCAGCCAACACAAGCCTCGCAGACACATATCCCGTCATTCCCATGAGGGCACGGCAGCCCTTTAAGAAACTCGCATAGACGGTGGCGCCAGTTTACGCTCTAGGTGTTATAGTGAGAAACTCTATGCTGCTAGCAGTTGTTTTCCGGGAGTTGGTTGAACTAAAGGACTATAGGGTTGAACCCCATAGAGTTACGAACAGTCAACGTTGCCCGGTAACATGAATAACTGTTTCTAACTGCACTCAAAAGCGAAACTTGAGGCTAAATAGTGTTCATATAGGCACCGATATTGAAAATAGGTATTTATAGGCATTTATAGGCATTTGGGCACAAACGCCGAAATAGGAATTTATAGGCACTATAAGAACACTATAAGAGCCCTTCTTAACCTCGAATTCATGCTCATATATCAAAGTGGGGCGATAGGAGTGCAAGGAACAAAAAAAAATGTGGTTGATCCCTCTTATATAGGAATCGGTATAGAACACGAAAGTGAAACGTGTCTTCACAGAAGTAGTGTAATGTTTATTGCACATTGATATATAATGGCTATTGGTGTTTTGTGGCTAAAGCGCCCTTAGGCGTTGATGCACCCACGCTGACGCCTGGTGGCACGTCTCCTCCATCACGACTACCAACGTCGATGACCATGAGCAACCGTCGTGCATATGGAAGCTGCACTACGCTGCACACGCTAGCACAACGCGAAAGACGAAGCACGTAACTGACACACTAATACAACGCACAAGACAAAGCACGTAACTGAATCGTCACCGAGTCAAATCAGCGCGTACAGCGCGTCGTAATTGCAGCCTCCGCGATCAACTTCAGAAACATTTTCAGAGCTAATTGCGGAGGCCGCGCTCCGCTGTGCTGAGTACGGTGAACGCCACCTAGGTGGCGTTGGTAGTGCTTCTTGATGCCAGCGTCCCTTCGAATGCTGGCATCGAGGCGTCGTAGTGCTGAGACCACCGAAGCGTTCACTGTCGGTGCGCGTTAGTGTCATAATGCAGTACTTCTCTTTTCTGCTCGTAGGCGGCGGCACCGCCCAGAGCAAGAGCGCAGGTACACGGAGGAGTGTTAGATATATAAGGCGCGTCTGTGTAGCTCTCTGCAAATGCGTTTGTGGCGCAATGGGTTAAACGCTCGGCGATCTATCGTCGCGGACCGAGAGGTCGTGGGTTCAATTTCCAAATTTTGCATGTTTGTGGAACTTTTTCTTCTGGTTTCTTTCTTTGTATTATGTTCGTGTATGTTCGTGTGACGTATTTCCGTGACGGAAATACGTCAGTGAAGTCTTGGTGGACCCCGGCATAAAACACTTTCGTGTTAAAAAGGCATTTGCCTAAAATCCGGTCTCTAGACCTCACCTATAGAGTAGATATCTTACACCGTGGTCTTGAGCTTTGCGCGGCTTAATGGAAGCTGTCTCCTTTTTTTTTTATTGCGATAGCAATTATATGGACACTCCAAAGCAGATTTCTGCCGTCGCCGTCGCCGTCGCCGTGAGGTACCGTATGACGTCAATGAAGATGAAATCGTCGCCGCGCGCCGCCGAACGCTGTATGTGCGAGTGAAAGGGCGCGAGGGACACGCGCTTTCACGGGGCGTGAACCCACGGCGGAGAACAAACGCGCGTTCTGCGCCGTGCTCCCTTAAGGGCTGCAGAAGTAGGCGTCTCTTTCCTCCTTTACAATCACCATATATGAAGAGCGAACGCGGGAGGGGGAGGGAAGGGAGGCGACGTTCAGCTGCGGCACCAAGTGCCTATTTATATCAGAGGCTCCGGCAACAGTCACCAACGCCACACGCATTTTGTGCGAACGCGAGAAAAACGCCGACGGCGTCGACAACAGTTCTGCGTGTTGCCGGTGCTGCTGCATGCCCAAGTTTATACAGCTGATAAAGCTACTATTGTTACTCCGTATAGCTCTCTACAAATTTGCAATCGCAATTGATGCTTCGCCTTTCTGGTGAAACTGCGACAACTTTTTTTCGGGGGTCGGGAAGGAAGGGAGCTGGCGAGGAAGAGACCGCGTGTGCATGCAGCGCGCTGCCGTCCTGGGTGTCGCCCACCTCCTGGTTGCTATGGCTACGGCGCAGCATTTTCTTGACACGAAACACGAACTACACATTACGGCTGGCTTAAACAGCTTCGCTGTTAAAAATTCTTGTGCAATAACGGCCGCAACACTTTGTAGAAACATACATAAGATAACAAAGGATACTTATCACATCGGTTGCTGCAAAGGCAATAATACATGCGGCCACAAAGGACGAATACCTCTCCGGACTCATAACAAAAATTATTTGCTGTCATGCAGTCTTTCTTGATTATCTGGTTCATGGACCATGAAATGGAAGAGCCGTACGGGAAATAAATTCTCTCTGCCTATCCACATGTCACGGATGAAGCGGTGTAATTTTCTTTGTTCTTTTTTACCATAGTTTGGCATCCAAACACTTGCTAATCGTGATTAATGAGAGCTCATGGAAATGCTTTGTTTTAGGGCTCAGAGGAAAACCGTTTGGGCCTGAATATTGTGCCTGTTTCCGTGCGATTGCTGAGTGTCTGTTCAGTGATTTAGGGCTTCTGCTTCCAATTTTTACGAAGTGTGTGCCTCTGAAGTCATTAGCGTGCTTCACAGTACTCAAAACATCAACCTACAATATCTGCGGCTAAGTGCGGCTGAATAGTAGGATGATTAAACCGAGATATTGCTCGCCAGTCATCAACCCCAACAGGATTACACCATGGCATTTTCTCAGCGTTTCCACTGTGAAACTATATATATATATATATATATATATATATATATATATATATATATATATATATATATATCAATTCGAACAAGAAAAAAAGTATATATGTTTATATTTCCTGCTACAGATGCGTTATTGGTTTACATCGTAACATTTTCTCAAGCTGACTAGGTTACTTATGTGCAGTGCGAATTCATTTTGTCGCTCAATATGACGTCCATAAAAATTGCGGCATGTGTGAGTACGCCTATTGTTGAATGTAGCGGGTACCTTTTATGAACAGTCATCGACTGTCATGTTGTTTTTTCTACTCTGCGCAGTTATGTTGATTCGTAATGTTCTGGAAACAGGATTGTGATCAAAGTTTAAGGCTACACCACTCTAATGATCGCCACTCAACGAATTTATGAAAGTAAACTGGGTTCAAGGTTGTTAAGTCGAGAGTACAGAAGGTCCTTTAAAGCAAGGAAGGAAGAAGTTTCACCAATGCATATTGCTGCCCTTCTATTCAAGCTTAGGCGCCATCTTGGCACCGTACGTAGACACTAGTAAAGTATGTTGCTTTATTAGCGGATAAATTTGTCTTTTTACAAGCTGCTTCCCGTAGCGCAGATTTAGTTATGCAATAAATCCAACGTGAATTTTCTAAATTTGATTCTGACAGCAACGTGTCACGCTGTCTCTGTGCTTAGGTGGACTGAAGCGCAAGGTGTCCCCACACTTAAGTGCAAGTAACATTTTGTTCCCGCGAGTTCAATATATATTTAGGCTAGAAGAGTTTCGGCTCCCCCTACAGTTCCTCTGTCATACGGGGTTGGAGTGTGAATGGTGAGCCATGAGGGTCAACCTGGTTTGGATTACGTGCAAATTGTTCCACTCCGTGTCAATTTCCTTGTGGTATCGGGTGTTGTTAGCAGATGGACTGTTATTAAATTGTGGGGTTTAACGTGCCAAAGCCACGACCTGATTATGATGCACGCCGTAGTGGGGGACTCCGGAAAAATTTGGATCCTCTGGGTTTCTTTAACGTGCACCTAAATCTAAGTACACATGTGACTGATTTAAATGCGGCCGCGGTGGCCGGGATTCAATCCCGCGACCTCGTGCTTAGCAGCCCAACACCATAGCCACTAAGCAACTACGGCAGGTGAAATGGACTGTGACGGACGTCAGGCAGTGCAGCAATTGTCGTCAACTTTTGCAACGCTAGATCAGCCTGCAGCAAGCAGCGCTCCGCCTCCTCCCTGTGCTCACAACTGACGATTGGTGATGTGCTCGTCGACTGGTGACAGCGACTGTTTAAGCCATCGGGACAATGTTGCATTTCCTTTTAAGTGTTGTCACTTAGAGATGCTGAACGTTTCAGTCCACCGTTGCTTTAATTGTTCTGAATTTCAGCTTATGGGTTCGCTATATAGCTTATGAGTAATGAGAAAGAAATTTACAGAAGAATAAAATTGGGTTGGAGTGCATACGGCTGGCATTGCCGTGTACGATCATTGCATTCTAACGGTACTAACATAAGGGGCAGAAACTTGGAGGTTAACAAAGAAGCTCGAGAACAAGTTAAGGACCGCACAAAGAGCGATGGAATGAAAATGTTAGGCCTAACCTTAAGAGACTGGAAGAGAGCGGTGTGGATAAGAGAATAAACGGGAATAACCGATATTCTAGTTGACATTAAACGGAAAAAATGGAGCTGGGCAGGCCATGCAATGCGTAGGTTGGATAACCGGTGGACCATTAGGGTTACAGAATTGATACCAAGAGAAGGGAAGCGCCGTCGAGGACGGCAGAAAACTAGGTGAGGGGATGAAGTTACGAAATTTGCAGGCGCAAGCTGGAATCAGCTAGCGCAAGACAGGGGTAATTGGAGATCACAGGTAGAGGCCTTCGTCCTGCAGTGGACATAAATATAGGCTGATGATGATGATGATGATGAATGTGCTTTTAGGATCACACATCACAGAGCGAGCGAAAGCAGAGAGAGATAAGGTAGGAGTGCTGACAAGAATTGCACCGTGTTGTGTCTTACGCTTATCCACGGGAATAGCGGAGGTACTTGGGATCGCAGAAAAGTCGTAATATTCGTGTACTATTGAGGCGCGTACATACACGTGAGGATTTCCCACCGCACGTTGGTCAGTGGTTTCAGCACGGGCCTTCTCAACACATTCGTTACGTGTGAAGCGTTCTTATAGATAGGTAACAAATTTTAGTTCCTATCAATAATTGTTCCTACTCCGGTGGCGCCTAGCTTGATGTTATGTCATAATTCGATCAAAAGTAGTAAGCGAACTCTCGTAAAAACATCTGTGAAAGAAAACTTCCTAAAATGAGGTGATTGTCAGAAAAGCCGAACCACGTTGACAATAAGGGTGTAAAAAGAGGGAAGGGTTAAACCAAGCGATTGAAGCCCAATAGAATAAATATCAAGCCAAGTCAACTCTCGAACTAAATATTCGATATGCAACGAACTCTCGGGATAAAGCCAGAGGGTTAATTTATTATCCGGTGTTCTACTACAAGCCAAAACCCAAACCACACCCGCGGAAACACCTTTCACAAAAAACACAAGAAAAAAACCTGTACTCGCCCAATTTCGTCCACGCTTTTAGCATCGAAATAACTTCCTAGGCGTCCCTCACTCTCCTGTGAGATTGACTACAAACAACGGCTCAGCTGTGTCCACGACGACATAAGACTAGGGATACTTATTAGAGGAAGCCGAGCGCTAGAAGAAGAAGAAGGCTAGCAATGACGAAATACACGCGATCAGTCAATGCCATTGCATGTAGAAAAAAAAAACAATTTAGGACAAACACCGCAGCTGGGAAAGCGACGTGCCAGAACGCGAAGACTCAGGCGTCAGCTCTATGCAGTACACAGGTGTTGAACGGGTGTTATGGAATCTTCGCAGCCAGCCGCTGCGAAATCGCACTCTCCAGCATCAGTATCCTCCACTGCTGTAGCATCGGAAAAGTGGCAAGAAGCAGAACTTTACTGCCAATCTGTTGCTGGTAAGCTTGAATTGTCGTGCCACAATGAACATTTTGTTAACCTTTCTTTCTCTGTGATTTTCTGGCGAAAGATTTTGCCATTATAGTGACAACAGTAGCGGTCATTAAAACGTTAAGAAAATCCGACAAGAGGCCGTGGCTATCCGCAATAGCGGACAGCCGATTTTATAGAATCTTGGCACGCGGGCGTTTCGACGAGCTCATGGGCCAGTGCAGGTTCTAGATCTAGTGTCTCGGTTGTATCCTATAGGGGTTCCGGAGGTGTCACCTAAGTATACTAAATAATGACACGTCGCTTACAGTTAGTACTTCCGCAAACTCACTTTCCTTGCGTCCTGGCAGATGAGGCTCTGGCATAAAGTGGCAGCTCGATTCGCGCACGCAGACAGAAGCGCGAGATGCTGCTTTAGCGGCCGCCGACCAATACATGTTGGCAAATTGTTACTGCCAATCTTTTATTGTGACATATTCATTTGGAGGATGTACTAAAGTTTATGTTCATGGCTTGGTGGTGAGAAGGTAAAGCTTAGCCTTCTTGAAGACATTCTAGTTAACCTATCCCGATGAATACAGAATGAAAAAGTTATGGTATAT
Source organism: Dermacentor silvarum (assembly GCF_013339745.2). Taxonomy (NCBI): domain Eukaryota; kingdom Metazoa; phylum Arthropoda; class Arachnida; order Ixodida; family Ixodidae; genus Dermacentor; species Dermacentor silvarum. The sequence goes on along the minus strand of NW_023607056.1, from coordinate 7,424 downwards.
CCCTCTTTCATAGGCATCAGTAGAACACGAACGTGAAAGGTGTCTTCGCAGAAGCTATGGCATGTTTGCTTTGTAAACTCACGGTCGACTGCAGTGAAAGGTGCACGACTTGCTGGCCGGCGACCGTGTTGCATGTTTGCTTGCCTGGGTCGCGGCGTCCTGTTGGCGAGCGGAGTTCAGCTGCCGAGTCACTTCGGTGACGGTACGAGCGTTTCGGTCCGACTTCGTAGCGTCTTGGGCAGCCAGTTGAGTTGTGACGCGCTCAGCTTTAGGAATGCGAGTGGCAGATGAACGCGCGAAGGCGTTCTGCTTCACGCTGGCGTGTCTCTCGCCTGACCAAAGTGAGATTCGCCCGTCGGCGATGTTGCCTTTCTGCGCCGTTTAGCACAGCAGGTTTCTTAGTTGTTGCCATCGCAAGAGAAGCAGTAGGCGGGGTGTAAGCACTGCTGATGCATGTTGAAGCTGCACTCCGTCGGTGACGAGGTGTCACAGGCTAATTCTACGCGAAAGACAAACCATGTGCGGAAAGTGCCAGCATGGCAACGCCTGGCTATACCGCGTTGGAGCCTCCGCTGCGCTGTGACTACCGTAGCGCTCTCTGTCGGCGCTCGTTAGTGTCACGCTGCAGTACTTCACTTCAGTGCTCCTATAGTGGCGGTGCCATCCCTGTCAATAAAACATAATTTACTCGTTCGCGCCGAGCGTTACATCTGTTACATCCGAACGTTACATCGTTACATCCGAACGTTACATCTTCCGTTACATCCTGTAACGGAAGTTTATCGCGTACCCAGACATAAAACACTTTCGTGTTAAAACTGGCGAAAGCGTGCAAGCGAATTGTTTCACGCAGTTGATAGAGTTTCCACAGACCAGTCGTACGCAAATAGTACAAAAGTGCTTTATCTGCGTACATGATATCACATATGGTTACTGCAGTATTGCCAGTTTGGCTATATATAGCCATATTGGGCTACGGGAAAATTTTTTGGCGTCGACTTGGACGAGTTTGGCTATGTGCTTAATTTGGCTACTGAAAATCTGCGACTTGGCTGTGTTTGGGCTATAAGTGGCGCCCTAATCCACGCTCCAGAGGTGGCTCTGATCGGGTAGAGCACATCTCGAAGGCTATGTTATAGGCTGGCTGAGCCGCGAGTGGCTGTGCGGATGTGCGTGCGCGAGATGCCCCCCCGCCTTTCCTTCCCCTCTCTGCAGCGTTGTCTGAGCCAGGGCTTGATCTTTGATGCACTTAACTTACACCCTGCTTGTCCCGTTCGGCGGCCCGATCCCCGGGCATCGGAATGAACCTGGGATTAGTGGGTTTTCGCATATACTGTACTAACATGGCTATGTTCAGGAACGGCGAGCAGTAACATATGGTCGGGGCCATCGGGCGATTGTGGCGCCGACATGAAAGAAGGGAAGCACGGGTGGATGACAAGCTCCAGTGTGTTTTTTTAATGGCCATGTCTTCCGGATGAAGTATCGCGCTGGGCACAGTTTTCGACCTACTCCACGTTTCTGGCGCGAAGCTTTACTGTCATTATCCTTTTCCAGCTAGAGGAATTTTTCTTCGTGCTTAGATTCGAGATTCATTTTGATAGGTTGGACGTAAGACCGGATCCTCCTCAGAGAGGAAAATCCATACATGGGGAAGTGGGCCAAGTATGCGAGAACGTATAAAGAAGAATGGGAGCAAGACCCCAAGCCAAAGGTGGGCTCTGGTGCTTTTACTTCTAGATGGTTTGCCCGTAACGTCATGGATGCAGATACTCATTCTGCTAATATCGAAACATGTTTGCCACGATGACATCAGTGCACCACGTGACATGAACTTCACCCACCGTGTTAGCTTAACTTGTGAGGTGTCGTGCTGCTGGCTCGAGGACTCGCGTTTGATTCCCGGCCACGGCGGCCGCATTTCGATCAAGGTGAAATGCAGGACACCCGTGTACTTAGGCGCACGTTAAAGAACCTGAGGTGGCCAAAATTAATCCGGAGTTCCCCGCTGCATCATGCCTCCCAATCATATCGTGGTTTTGGCACGTAAAACGCCAGCAATTATTAGAGAGTTTTAGTATAGCGGCGTCAAACGTTTTGGGGCCCCAAAGAAATGGCGTCGAAGCCACTGCGCATGCGCAAGGCGGAAGCTGTGTTTGGGTTTTGCGTCGGGCACGCTATTTCATCGATTTCACCGATTCAACATTATTTTGTGTTCACGGGAGGCCCAAAAGCTGCCCCAAAAGCTTTCGTCAGCAAACATGGCGGCGGCCATCGAAGTAACGGCTCTAATTTAGCACAACACTGGGCTCGATTCGTGGTAATGCGTGAAGTTCGTAAGCTAGAAGAAGTGATTGTGGTTATCGCTTTCTCTCAACTAACATGTGTATTGAAGATTGATTCATTATACGCCGCTGATTCCGAATTCAATTGTCGATTTCATGGCTCGTAGGCCTATCACGGATTGACTTGGCTGGGTGAAGGTGCGTAAAGTTGGTTGCTCAAAACTAAGCGCAACAAGTTGCATGCTGCTAATAGAATAAGTTGTAAATTGTAATTAAAGGCGAAAACACGAAATTCTAAATTACTTTTCTTGTCATAAAATTGTATATTTTATTTTAATATCTATAACAGCTTTTCTTTGACGCCGTAGTGGCGCTGCAAACGAAACACGTTATCCGCAAACGCAAAATTCCTGCATGCCCCAACGCTAACACCGGCAAAGCTCTTTGGGGCTTCAAACTTTAGGGGCCCCTATTCTAAAACTTTATTAGCCATGAACATGGTTTGCTTTTTCAAAGTAACCGGTTTTCACGGCATTAGCAATGTTATCAATTTGTTGTTTACCATTGCTCTTTGTACGATGTCGCGGCTTTTACCATTTCGAGCGAGTTCGGGACGTACTCGTCGCCTTAAACGACTGCGCGCTTCTTACACTAGTGTGCCGGTTTGCGCAGTAATCTTTTAAAGCTCCGCTTACACCGATTCAAACAGCGAGTGGCATCTGTTGTCTGACACTTTATTTTAACGCATGTTCTTGCCATGCTAGACGCCTAAGATGACAGAAATGTTGATTTTAATGGACAGTATATAGAGCGTGTATCAGCTAACCCGGGCCAAGCTAATTGAAAAACAAAACGGGCAAACAATATAGGACGATGAGACAAATAACGCGAGATATCATAGCGCGAAAGACTTATTTTAGCTCATCAAAAAAGAAGCCGTGAGCACGTCGCCGTCGCAGATCGCTGGACAGCTGAACTTCTATGCCGTATAGGCAGAGATAACGTGAGAGATCGATGACACTGAACATTATTTTGTGTTCACGACAGCTAAAAAGCAGAGTTCGTAGTTAATATTACTGTAAATAAATAAAAATAATAACTTAGTACTATCTGCAGTGTCATAAAATAAAAGCACTGATCTCGCCCTCTGCAGCGATTCACTGGAACTTAAGAGCTACCGGGGCCAACCAAAAAGTGTTCTGTGCAAGCATGATGTCGCTGTTGTTGATCTAAAGGGCCGACCGTCACGGCGGCACGGACATTTTGTTACGACGGGTTGTGCAAAAAAGGATTGGCGTTGTCGAATGTGAAAATGTATACACAAATAAAATTGCAAATAACAATGGCTATATTTGGCTACGAAATATTTTGCACTTTTTTTCTGTTTGGCTACATTTGGGCTACAACTTCTCTAGCTTTTGGCTACGCCAGCCTCGTCGGACCTGGCAACACTGGCTTTGAGATGACAAATCAGAGCGCGCCACAAAGATATAAGCACGCGCCATTATCGACTATTTGTTGCGATCTCTGGCCAATCGGCCGCAACAGCGCGTCCCAACGCTGTCCCGCGTCATCTCGAGCGACGCAGATAGACATAATTATGTTTGTAAGACTGGGGCGCTATAACGTAAAGCTATTCCAAACTGTTTTTATTCCAATCTCCTGACGTCAAATTTACGTAACTACCGACGCAAGCATCCGGCGGTGACCCGCAGCGTTGTCTGAACAACCCAATCAAACACTCTCCTCGTTTATAGGAGGTCACCTTTGTTCGCTTTCAAAACGAATAACATTGCCTGAGGCGTTTGTTATCTAAGTGGCTGACAAAAGGCGAGGAGCACGCTTTAGTAGAAAGGGTTTCCATGGGGCCGAGCCAGCACAGTGAAAATAAATAACCGCATGAAGAAGGTGGTGCCGGCTTCTCCGATTGGTCCGCTTCGCCTTACTTAGCTTGCGGTGGCTGGTAGAAAATCGCGGCGACACTAGCGGCAAAACTGAAGTCCCTATATAAGAAAGTACCGCCATCTACTCTTTCCTCCGCCGCCTCCTCTCCTATAGCGCTTGCTTTTTTCTTTGCGTTTTGCTTGCGAAAGCCAAGTCGACGGTGCACGGCGCACCTAGAAAGTCCACGTTGAAGCTTTCAGGCCGGGCGCGCGCCGCGGCCGGCGACTGCGGCTGCGCAGAGGACTTTCAACATGGCTCTGAGGCAGAAAAAAAGAAAATATAAAGAAGTGAAAATCGCGCGCTATCATCGTCCAATCGGAGATACGGGAGAGAGAGAAGCGGCGTTTATCAAAGGATGGCGGTACTTTTCTTATATAGGGACTTTAGGCAAAACGCGCGCGGCGCGCCGCCGGCGGCAAAACGCAGCTGCGGCAGAGCGGCCACACCAAGCGGCGGCGCGCCGCTGCGGCAGTCACGTGACAGCTTATAGCCTCCTCCCCTTCTCGATTATCTGTCAGCTCCGTCCGGCAGCTGACGCGTGCAGACGATAGTGCGAAACGAGTTGCCGGCACACCGGACCCAAGTATGAAACGAGCGGTCGGGCGGGTCCGCATGACACCAGTTTCCCGCGCACGTCACGGGAACGGGCCGCTCTCATTGGTCTCCTTTATCAGCGGCACGCGGCAAACCGCAAAAAATCGGTCCAGGAGCGATCCCTCCCGCGGCAAGAAAAAAACCCGCATTTCCCCGAAGGGGAGTATGAGGAAGTGCGAAGCACGGGGTGATGCTAGAAGGGGGCGCGCGCGACTAAACTGCAGTAAAAACTGCAGAGCCGAGCGAAGGAGACGGCAGCGAGAGAGCACGACTGACGCGCCGGCGCCACACACACAACACGTGACGGCGGAGCGAAACACGCCAGGCGGTTGGAGAGGGGGTGAGCGGTGGGGAGAGTACGCACACGAGGGGCTGTTACCGGGCGAGGAGGGAGCTGTCAGCGCGAGGGGAGAGGCGGCGGCCGAGGGTGAGTGCAAACCTAACGGGGGGAGAGGCACACCAGCTGCATGGCGCCGTGACGTCACGGCGCGGAGAGGGTGCTAGGAGCCGGCGCGGCGCGCGCAGCCACGGCGCGGAGGCGCCAGCTGCACAACGCGCCGTGACGTCACGGCGCGGAGAGCGGAGCGGAGCCGGCGCAGGGCGCGCGCAGCCACGGAGCGGAGGGCGGAGCGCGCAGTCACGTGGAGCATGACGTCGCTGCGCCGTTGCTACAGACGCTCCTCTCCACTCCTCGCGCCGTTGCTAGGGGAGAGGAGGAGGAGCGCGGATGCCGGCGGAGTTTTCGGGGTCGCTTAAGGTGGATACACACGCGAGGGCAAAATCCCGCCTGCTCCGCGGACAAACAGTGACGTCAGCACTTGAATCCGGCGCAGCCGAGTTAGGTCGCATTCGCACAGCCGGACCGCCTTTTGCGGAATCCGCGTGCTTACTCTCGACTCCAACGTTTATTAGCAGCTGCGCGTTTGCATACTCGGCGTGCCCTATATGCCATAGTGCTATGAATCCCTTAACAAGAACCAAAAGAGTCACTTAGCGTTTTTTTTTTTTTTTTTGTGCACCTCATTCATGTTGAAGTCACGCAGGCTGCGCGGTTTGAGTAAAAAGAAGTGCGTGCGCAACCACGACTTGCCTTTCCCGCTGCATCACAACAAAAGACACGCGGTCACTGCTGCACAACGAAATCACACGTGGCTCCAAGCCGATAACACGCCATCGTAGCCACGCCAATGCGTCCGATGTTATCAGATTTGACGCTGACTACGCTAAATTGAGGTCAGACGACCGCCAAACGGACGGATGGAAATACCGGCGAGCATTTTCAATCCGGACAGCGAGCGGAGGAGCCCGGACTAGGCGAGGGCGGCACGTTTTGATGACGTGCGCGTCACGTGATACGCCATCCGCTGCGAAAATTCCTCCTCCGTCCGGTCGTGTGAATCCACCTTTAAGGGCACGTTCACACTGGGGAATCTGGCGTCTACAGCGAACGGAATTCTCCTGCCGCCGAAATTCGCGCCGGTCACACTGCTAGCCCACCGCGCCGCCGGAACGCGATACAGCGCCATCTGCGGTGTAAAGCGCTAACCTCCAAACAAGCGCCGGATATACCGGATGTGCCCGCAGCCTCGAAACTGCGCAGTTATCTCCGCTCGTGTAGAGTTCGCGTGGTTTTATTTTTGCGCAACGACAATGAACCCTGATCAAGAAGAGGCAGTACTGCTAGGCTTGTTGGCAAGCACCTTTCTGGCGATGCATGACGCGCAGAAGCATTCGCAGAAGAGACAACGCCAGCGGCGATGGTGTGTTCATGCTGCTTTGCAAAAGCGCGAAAAGCTTGGTCACGACACCAAACTACTACCCCTTCTGCGAGATCGCGACGTGGAGTACTACAGAGAGTAAGTTCAGATGTATTGTTATTCGTGATAACAAATATTAAGTTTCGGACCAATTCGATCAGCATTTACGACGTCGCGACAGACACGACTGCGACAACGCGCGCGCGTCCGACTCGGCCGCCATCTTCGAAATTCTTACTCGCGCTCCGATTGGTCCGCGGTGAGGGAATCCGGCGGCAGCTGCCGCAAAAATCGGTCCGAGACCGATCGGCGTGGAAAGGGCTATTCCGGCGGATCTCGCCGCCGCCGAACTGGGTTCCGCGCCGCTGCAGACGCCGAATGTCTCAGTGTGAACGCGCCCTAAGAAGTGCATTCGCACTTAAAAAGTGTTTCGCGGCGCGCGTCTTGCCGCCGGCGGCGCGCCATCCACTTCCCTCCTCCGTTCCACTATCGCGCTCGGCGCGACCAGCGCGATCGAGGCGCGATATCGACAGTGGCGCCTCCTGCGTCGGGCCTGCCGTGGCAGACGACAGCTAACGCGCTACCAAAGGAAATCCGAGGAAAACTTCAATCGCGCCCTGCGGAAAAGTTTTTGAGGCGCGATTTTGCTTCGTCAGTCAGTAACTGGTCTTAATAATGCCGTTTTGGAAGTAGCAACGCGACGATGCGAGACGGTGCAAATACCAAGTATGCAGCAAGCGTTTGCGCACGCCGGATGGTAAACAAAAAAAGTATTTTGCCCTCGCCTTGTCGGTTGCGGCAACTTAAGGCGCAGCAGCATGCCATCATAACGAAATTCTTGTCC
>NW_023607055.1:0-60001 GCF_013339745.2 Dermacentor silvarum | reverse complement strand
TCCTACTCAGCTGAATGATGTATACATAAGCCACAAAGGCACGGTGTGCCAACTGCCACCTCATCAATTAAGTGAATCTACTAGCAAAGCACAGGCGGCACAACATCACAGAGCAGACACTTATATCTACTATTTTTACTAAATCTTAGGGAGAATGCCTTGGGCACAATTTTTCAGAGATAATGAATACCACAGCTTGAAGGAGCACTAAAGATAAAAAATTAATTATTTCTAGGGTTTTACGTGCCAGAACCACAATCTGATTGTGAGAAACACTGTAGTGGGGGAGTCCAGATTATTTCTGACCACCTGGGGTTGCATGGTACATGGTTTGTTTTTCATTTCACCTCCATCAATATGTGGTTATTTGATCCTGCATCCCCATGCGTTTAAGCACAATGTCAAAGCCACTAACCAACTATGCCAAGTAAGCACTAAAGAAAAAAATAATTTCAAATATATTTGTAAAGGACCTTCGTGTTATACAACAGGATTCACTCGTACCGTGACAAGAGGCTGGGTAAACTGTAAAGGACTCAAAACGAAAGATTGGTGGCACTGCAACCTTGAAGTTCCCACACCACCTTGCTGTGACGTCATGGATTTTGCTAGTGTCTGTTCGAGCTTAGTTGCAATTGATCACGGTGACGCTAGACGTTGAATGGCCAAAGAATTCACCATTCGCATTCCGGCTGCGGCGTCTCCAGGTTAATTTTGATTCTGAAAACATATGTCAGTATTAAAATGTGAAGCTACAATAAGTCAAAAGGAATAATCAAAACATCTACATGGACGATTAGGCCGACGTAAATGAATGGATATGAATGTTTGATTGAAAACATTCAAGTGTGGCTGCTCTTGCCACTGACAGTGTGTGGTGGGCATATAATTTATTTTTAATTCCTATCCTAATTGTTAAAATTGTTTTTGCTCATCTACTGAACTGTTGTGGCCACATATTAAAGGCAGCTCCTTCATATAAAACCAGTGTTGCATTTTTTACTGCCTGTCTAACTGGTGCTACTACTATTTACTTACTCTCAAAATATTCCATAGAACTGCTCCACCAACAAAGCCTTGTTCCAAGCTTGTGGAAAAGCGTCATTTTTTTTTTATTTATTTACACAATACTGCCGACCTCGTTGGTCCAAGCAGGATGGGCAAAAATAAACAGAATATTCGGAACGCCAAGAAACAATACTGCAAGTCAATAAAATACAGGGTTATTCACTAACAGCAGACAGGCAGAATATGGAAAACATGAATAGGATACAATTTATACAATGTTGGCAATGGAATTCACAAAATTTTTACTTTGAAACACATCTTCTGGTAATGAATTCCATTCCGTGATTGTTCGCGGGAAATATGAATATAATATTGGTTAGTCCGAGCAAAGTGAGGGGCTAAGGTGAAATTATGTTTGTGGCGGGTTTTCCGTGTGACTGAGGGCGTGACGTAAGGGTTTGGAGAAATTCCAAATTTCCTATGAAGAAGAGAATGAAGAAAGCTTAATCGAGAAATTTTTCGTCTTATGTGGAGGGGCTGAATTTCGTTAGCTACCATTAGAGCAGATGGAGAGTCAGTATTTCGAAATTTGTTGTAGATGAAATGCACTGCACGTCTCTGCACTTTTTCCAGTTCTGTAATGTCTTTTTTGGTATGTGGATCCCAGACTATTTCTGCATATTCCAGTTTCGGCCTGATGAGAGATATATATGCCAGTTTCTTAACGTTGCTTGGTGCTCCTTTAAGTTTATGCCTCAAGAGGCCTAGGTTTCGTTTTGCAGATGACGTGATATAATTAATGTGGTCAGTCCAACTAAGCTGGGAATTAATGATAACACCTAAGTACTTATAACATGTAACATCAGAAATAGGTCTGTTTTCAAGAGAATAGTCAAATTTTAGTGGCATTTTCTTTCTTGTTATTCGCATGGATACCGTTTTTTCTGTATTAAGAACCATTCCCCATTTGTCGCACCAGTTCAGGACATCGTTTAGTGCAGTATTAAGCAAGGCTTGATCAGAAGGTGAGTAGATCGGTTTAGAAAGCATGCAGTCATCAGCAAACAGACTAATAGCAACACTGGGATCTATAGCGGAAACTATATCGTTCACATACACTAAAAAAAGTAAGGGGCCAAGTACACTTCCTTGGGGAACACCTGAGGAGACAGGAAGGGGTGAGGAACAAGCGCCATCAACTTCTACAAATTGTGTACGGTGTTTCAAATAGGCGGCAATCCAGTTGATGAGGGCTAGTGGAACCCCAATTATCTTAAGCTTGAGGAGCAATTTATTGTGCGGAACCTTATCAAATGCCTTACTAAAATCAAGAAATATTGTGTCTACTTGTCCTGAGTTATCTAAAATGGCACTGAAGTTGTGAATGGTCGTAACTAATTGTGTGATAGTAGAAAATCCTTTTCTGAATCCGTGCTGGCAGGGGCTTAAAGCTGCCTTAGTTTTTAGTATCTGAAGAATGTGATCAGCGACAATGTGCTCAAGCATCTTACAACAGGTAGATGTAAGGGAAATGGGACGATAGTTCCTCACACACAACCGGTCTCCTTTCTTATAAACAGGAACAACTTTCGCTGTAAGCCAGTCAGAAGGCAACGAAAAAGATGATAATGAGACACAAAAAATTATAGTTAAAATGTGCAAGAGGCTCTGCATAGCGGCGCAAGAATACATATGGGACATTGTCAGGACCAACAGAACATTTGGGGTCTAATCTTAGCAACATTTCAACTACACCTTCGTAGGACACAAAGACTTCATTATCAACCGATGGATCGCATTGAAACTCAGGGTCATCATCTTTAGAAAACACGGAGTGAAAGTAAGTATTAAAATGTTCAGCAGTAGATTTGTGACATGTGACAACAGTTTCGTTAACAAGAACCTGATACTATAGACTTATGAGAGTCACGATTGTGACTCCAAAATTTCTGGGGGTCATTTTTTATAAATTGTGCAAGGCTTTCGTTAAAATAATGTTGTCTAGCTGATTTGATACTGGATGACAGTTCAGCTTTAAGGTTGTTCAAGCTACTAGAATTAGCAATATTTTTCCGCCTGAGACGCTTAACCTTTCTTTTTAAATGAATAATATGCCGACTAATCCAGGGATTTACTTTTTTTAAGCGCTTTTTCTTGTTGGGTATAAAGGTACTGAGGCAGTATTGACAGTGATCTTTAAACGTGCTCCACAATTCACCTATGCTGTTACCCGAGAATGTTTCCAAAGCAAGTTCCAGGTAGTCTAATACTGATTCATCTTTTGCCTTTGAGTAATGTTTTATGGTCTTATACTTCCTTGGTTGTGCTTGTTGGCCACGCGATAAAGAAAAGGACACAGCTACGAGGTTATGGTCTGATATGCCCTCATGTACAACGGAAGAAACGTCTGAATAACACCGGTCGAGGAACACGAGATCAAGGATCGAACTCGACGAGCCATGAACTCTGGTTGGTTCAGTCACAACTTGATGTAGGTTATGCGTGAGCATAATATCAGAAAGAATTTCAGAGTTTTCTGAAGTTCCAATGTTTTCATTGACCCAGTCAATGCCAGGAACATTAAAATCCCCAACAAGAATTATCGGCGTTTTTCTAATTGTGCACATGCGGTCTTGCAGTCGGCGCAGGTAATCTGATTCTGTAGATGGTGGCCTGTACACGCCACAATAAATAAACGTGTGTCCTGAGTATGTTATTTGGAGGAAAAGGCTCTCATGATTATCTAACTGATCTAACAAAATTGCCTGAATACTACTTTTTAACATTATCGCCACGCCCCCTCCACGTGAGGCTCTGTCACGCCTAAATATAGTATATGAAGGCGGAAAAATACAGTCATCGGTAATCTCAGAGTGAAGCCAGGTTTCAGTTATGACAGTTATATGCGGGTTATAAGTGTACAGCGCGATTTCAAGTGTTTCTGCTTTGTTAACTATGCTTTGTGCGTTTGAATTCAGGATACTGAGGTGACAAGGATCAGAGCTGCTGGAAACATTTTGTCAATTTGAAGTCGACGACGATGGTAATTGCTGGACTCGTTTATTTGCCGAGTCGTCCCAGACAAATGTTTGCTTATTTACTTTTAGTTTGTCATGAAATAATACAGCTTTGTGTCCGTTCGCCCTCTCCTCTGCAGCTGAATCCCAAAGCAATTTCCGTTCTCGCAATGTTTCTTGTAAGTAGTCATGCTGAATGTGAATGGCAGAACCCTTCAGTTTCGAGACATTGGAAAATACAGCCTTTTTTTCATTGAAATCTTGGAAATTGAGAATTATAGGACGGTTTTTTCCATCATTTTTCCTTCTACCAAGTCGATGAATACGGGCCACCGAAGAAACCGATACACCAAGCCTTTTCTGGAATACTTCGACAAGGACCTTGTCTCTCAAATCTTTTTCGGCTTCAGGATCAACTTCCGGTATGCCATAGACAATGACGTTGGATCGACGGCTGTGGTCCTCAAGGCCAATTAAATTGCGGCGCTGTGTGCCAAAGGATTGTTGAAGTAGACGCATGTGTTGTTCGATTGGCGCTATTGGATTGAGACTTGTCTGGGATTCTGTGAACACCTTATCAATATTATTTATTCTAGCGGATAACGTCTCAAGAGATTCTCTAAGTGTGTGTTGCATAGTCATCAAGTTAGAAATGTCTTGTTGGATGGCTTTCTGTGTTTCTATTATCCTTTCAAACATATATTCAACAGTAGGACCAGGGTTGCATTCAATGTCTCCACACAAGAGCAGTTTACACGCATGATAACATTCGTAAGTAATGCAAAGACAGCGCCATGGGCACGGCAGGACCAATAACATTGCATCATTGCTTCTGCAAGAAGAGTAGTCACCAACCTGGATAAGCACAAAAGGAGGCATGCTAAGAGCCAGGTGCTTCCACGGTCCACCGTGCCCAATGAAGAAGCAGTGCAGGGGATCCTGTTTTATAGCTGCAGTCGTAGGTGACGTCACAGCCCAGCAGTAGTGGCCCGCAGGCGGCGGGTTGAGCACTGGTGCGTCATTCCCATGTTTGTAGATTGCGGTTGTTTTCAGCGTCGAGTTGTTTCCGATGCACGTGTCGTTGTTTACTGCGGCGAAACCAAGGAGCAGCACCTGGATAAGCACAAAAGGAGGCATGCTAAGAGCCAGGCGCTTCCACGGTCCACCGTGCCCAATGAATTTAGTTCACAAGGATGCGCTCCCCTTTCACTATCCTCTTTACGGTGGGCGAATTCAAAGCAAGAATAACTTACTGACATAGCTGTCTACTTTTATGGTCACAAAAAGCCTTGCTAATTTCTGACATTTATGTTGTCGATAACCCATACATGCCGCTGGAAGCACAGTGGCACGACATGGCAGATATGCCCAAGCATCTCGTTTCTTTACTGGTTTTGGAACTTAGTTAAATCAATCAGTTACTGAAGTGCCAAGGCTGAAGTTTCACGCGATTACATTCTTTTGAATGTTTTATCCCACTAAAGCAGAACCTAGAATCTCACAGAATCTGCCTTTTCCGTGAATGTAGAGCGCCTACGCGAACCCGTTTGGGTGAAGCACTCGATGGTGTTGGAGAGATCATGGGGTCAAAAAGAAAAAAACGTTGACCCCGCGCGCACTGGCTCAAAACAAACCACACATAACCTGATGATTCCACAGCATTTGCTAGCACCACCCCATTTCTATCTCACCTATCACATAGACTCGCATATATACCCTTGCAATTCTTTATTACACGTATTATTGCGCCACAGCACGTGTCTACCGCAACGCGTGTCAGCGGACGCGGGGCACTCGATCCTGAAGCGAATAGCGCAGCAGAATACATACGAACTGGAAAACGACCCGCGCATATTTTTGCCGATCCCGACACGCCATGTAGTAGATGCACGTCAATGAACGGCGTGGCGCGAACAAAACATACTTGATTGCAGTACAATTCGGATCACTTCACGTCGCATCGTTTCCACGAAAACGACAGAGCACGAGCGCTCATTAATAAGGCTAATTTCAATCGGTGCTCGAACACCGTAAAAATGGCCGCATATCTGCTTGCTTCGCTGCAAATGACGTCGAAAAACAACAGTCTTCTACTGCTCCTGATACGTAACACCCTCTCCTTCCTCCCACCCCTCACGCTCTTCCCCTACCCTCTCACTCCTCCCATGATGGATGCAATGGAGGTTTTGCTGAATTCAATTCAAATTTTCCGCGTTCGCGCTGCTCTCGCGCCATCTGTTGGGACCTTTTATTACTGTTGGCTTAAAGCCGGCTACAGAGCCGCGGCTTCAGTCTGCTTGTTTTTAACGCGTAGCGTCTCTTCAACGCCATTTCCAACGCGTTGATTTTTCATTTACTAACGTAAAAACCAGCCCAACGTGTATTCTTGAATAAATGAATGCTGCGAATCACGGTTATGTACATATATTTTGCCTCAAATAGCCTACTTAAGTTTTCTTTGCGCTGTAAAATGTTCTCGTGTATGACCCCGTGCCACCAGTGCTAGTTGCTTGGTTGGTTTTGGCCTTGCTGTTGAATCGGTTTTGGCCGGGCGGTTCAATCGAGTGGCAGACAAACCGACAAATTTTTTCGCGTTTAGGTAGCTCAAGAAACACAATTGTCTTTAAGATCGTGGCGCGCACATCCCCTGTTTTAGCTGGCTAAAACTTCACGTAGCCACAAGCGCGCTGTGAAGTTAAATTAGGACAAAACTGTATCGAGCCGATACATGCGCGAGCCGGCTCGTGCATCGTCTCCATTCGGAGTAGTTTGCTTTCAGCTGAACTAGGCAGAGGCCTCAGCGGTCACCTTCATGAATTTATTATCACAAGGACCTTTAGGTCAGTGGATGATCTTAAATTTTTTAACTGCAGGTCTGGCTGTTTCAAGACGCTAGCTACAAGCGAACTTTCCTTCATACGTCAAGGCTTATCACCTTAAGTTTTAACTCATGAGTTGCCGTCTGACGGAAGCTTATGCTTCCTCGACCATTAGGCTTTTATTCCAAGACAAACGAATATTCTGAAAATACGAATCTCGTGCTAACAAGCCCCTGCTCCAGTATGCCTCTGCGCACTCAAAGCTGGTAAAGAGGGGCATCGCGAAGTTACGTCTATCCAAATTTTTATACAAGTCTTGCCCAGAGCTCATGACCGACAGCATCTCTCAACAGGTTCTTCTCCTCAGGAACGCGGAGTACCCCACGCATGTCCTTGTCAGCGTTGCTGAAGGCCTTTTGAAGCGCAAGTCATCACGAACAACTAATGCCACTCAGTCTTCCACAACTTACAACAATGTTGCGGTTATTCCGTACATCCACAGCATATCGCATCGTCTAAAAAGGATCGTCCAGCGCGCCAATGTAAAAGTGTTTTTTTTCCGCTCCCGATAAACTGCAATATTTGTGCGATTGACCAAGGTCTGTGCCCCCAAGGATGTCGTCTGCAAAAAAAGACATCGGTCAAAGTTCGTTGACTGTGTGGAAGGAATCGTGTATAACCTGTCATTGAACCATGGGGCCAACTATATTGGTCAGAGCGGTCGGTGTCTTAACGACCGGCTTCGGGGGATCGCTACAATGTGCTAGAAATGAGAGTGGGGTTTCTGGATGCCCATTGTAGAAATTGCATGCGTAATCAGGCAAACGCCACAAATAAGGTCAAGTGCAGTCCGGTATACAGTGCCTGCTCGATTGTGATCAAAATTCGTAATCAGTTAACCCGCGAAATCACGAAGCGGAATTGATTGACAGGTTTGCTGACACCTGTGTGTCACAACCGTCTATAGCCCTTTCTAAGAAGCAGCTATCGCTCTTGCGTAAAGAGTAGAATTTTCAGCGGGCGGCGCACACGTGATGTGTCACAGTTTTTTGCTATATATGTGTATGGTTGCTTGCTTCAAAATAAAACGCTGCTGTAAGTCTGCGCTCGTATGTCTTAGCCTCTTCTGTGTCCTCGTCTAGTGCGCATAAAATACTTTCATTGTAACAGAACTTGATATGGTCGAGACAAATGGAAAGTGAGAGCGATAGATAGAGAGACATTCAAAGAAAGAGAGAGACAAATAAATAGAAACACACAGAGAAAGAGAGAGACAGAAAGAAATTAAAAATGAAACGCTGCAATGAAAAAATTAGCGCGTTCGAAATGGTGTTGAAGAGACGCTATGCGTTAAAAACAAGCCGACTGCAGCCGGGGCTCTGTAGCCGGCTTCAATCGGCTACACAGGCTTTAAACCAACAGTAATGAAAGGTCCCAACAGATGGCGCAAGAGCTGGGCGACGCGGGAAATTTGAATTGAATTCAGCAAAATCTGCATTGCATCCGTCATGGGAGGAGTGAGAGGGGCGGGAAAGAGCGTGAGGGGAGGGAGGGGAGAGAAGTGAGGGTGTTACGTATCAGGGGTGGTAGAAGACTATCGTCTTTCTACGTCATTTGCAGCGAAGAAAGCAGATATGCGGCCAATTTTTAAAACTTGTTTGCTTAGTAGCGAGCGTATGTAACACTGTCATGTACAAAGGGTAGGGGTGCCAGAGACCACATTTGCTTAACTGTTGACTGCTTGCCCGGATGATATTGTTTTGTTCTCGCTATGATTCCCGGGTGTTCTCGTTCCAGTGAACGAGAACACCCGGGAATCATAGTGAGACGTGGCTTTAGACGTGACAGTGACGTTGGCTTTTGGCTCACAGTGACGTTTCACTTAGGAAACGCGGGTTACGCGCGAGTGTATGTGTGCTATGTCAATAACAATGACATTGACTGTGATGTCGCGCAGATGCAGAGACGATCACACGCAGTGAACACGTACCGAAACGGGTTATTGATTAAATCTCTCTTAAAAAGCACGGCGCCGTGGATGCGAACTACGGCGCCGTGGCGCTATTCATGCCTTGAGCGTCGCTAAAATTGCCAACGCGAAAACCTACAGAAATTCTGAGAATTGACTACTAATGCGTAAGCATTGTTTGTTCGGCTTCGCTTTTGCTTACTTTTTCTTACTTGCCTTTGCTAGCTTTTGCGCGTCTACGCTTGTCCTTTCCGGTCGCAAAGATGCTAAGGCTTTAGTAGACAACTGGCAGATTTTCTCGTTGTATCCGGTCCCTTGAATGCGATCGTACGAATTGAGCTGGTACGCCGGGCACGAGCGCGCGTCGACGGAGCAGAGCGGGCAAAAGGGTACACCAGCTGGTGCAGTAGTGCATGAGGGGTTGCTTGAGGAGAGAGTGCATCGCCGTCATCCTTGCTGTCGCTCTCGCAAGCCTGTGTTATGCCAACACAGGTGGTGTTCGTTATGCGTGTTCCTTATTTGCCCAAGCTCTAACTGCTCCTCGGTAAGGCCCAATGAAAACGCGCCAAGCGTCTCAACGGGCTTGCTTGCCCGCGTAGAGTTCCGCACTCCGCAGCGTTCAGTTGGACATTGGGCCAACCCAAAATGTGAAGTTGGCCCACTCCCAAATTTAGGTAAGTCCACCCCAAAGTCGAAGTTGGACCAACCCCACATTTAAGCTGTGCCAACCTCAAACTTCAAGTTGGCCCAGCCCCAAATTCAAGTTTACCCACCCCCAAATGTTGTTGGGCCACCTCCCTAAACTTCAAGTTGACCCACCGCTAAATTTAAAATGGCCCTGCCCCAAACTTTATGTTGGCCCTCCCCCAAATTTCATTTGGCCCAGCACTGGTCTAAGCTTCCCCGTGCATCTCTACGGGTATGGCTTTTGATTTTTTAATTGTTCCTATCGCTTATAAAGCTACCAATTATCTACATTTAGACTATTATAACTATTAAATGTATTAACTTCGGAAATCACTCATTTTTGTAGAAATACAAGGCATTACACTTTCACGTGACGGTGCTGGAGTACTCGCGAACATCGTTTGACTGCGCGAACGTACCACAGAGACAGCATGGAACAAGGACGGGCGCAGACTTGCAACTAATGTTTATTCCACAAAGACCACATATGTATAAGTACATCCCAGACATGTATCACTGCTTGTGCGCGGATAAAATAAACTTGTTTATGCAAAACGCAACCTACCTACGCTCGTCATTAAACCTCATCTCACTGTTGTGCAGATAAGCAGAGGTGTCGCTGCAAGAATCTTGTCCCTCTTTTCTTTTATGGTACGCCTCGAGTAGCTTTCTCGCTCGGCTATCTCGGCAGCGACACAAAATCGTTATTGGTCATGATCGGCTTACACAGGTATGCCAAGCAGTGGGCAGGAAGGTGCCCATTCGCTTTATTTCTAATAAACCACTTAGGCACTGAGGCACCAGCCTAAGTGCCTATAGCAAGGCACCTTCATGTACAATGCTTGGCGTGCACGTGTAAGCCGATCCTGAAAAAAGTAGATATTTTGCGTAGCTGCCGAGATAGCCGAGCGAGAGAGCTACTCGAGGCGTACAAGATTGGCAAGCACTCACGTTGGCGGCACTGTACCTTGTAATACTCTATCGAGCCTTCAGAGCAGCAATCGTTCGTGCCCTCTGTCAGTCTTTGTACGTCATAGCTGACACGCGCCACGAATTCACATGGAAAGAGCGGCGCGGATTATTTAGGTTACTGTGGGCTTGCTTGCGCGAAGTTTGTCCGAGGAGGAGGGTGGAACTGAACCATCAGCCGGAAAGCGGAGGAGGGTATGACGAAAGCGTGAAAAGCGTAGTGCTGCGCACTAGGGGCTTTGCGGCGACGATGCATGAGCGGAGGTTGCGAAGCGCTCCAACACCGGAGGTTGTCCACGGCGGCTTGCGTGAAGCGTGCCCGCGCGTCACCGACCGCTTCCTCTCGCGATTACCCGATTAGCGATGCAGTTGCGCCACACTTCGCTCCGTTTACAACGTGCCGCACGAGACAGATTGTCTGTACGGCGCGGAATTTTTTAAATTCTGTGTTCACTTAAATTTGCTCCCCAGTTTAGGGCTCTTACACAACGATCCCTAAGTAACCTTAGAACTCTTTATCGGCTATCTAGAGATACTAATAGGCCTAGCGCTCTTTTAATACAGTATACAACTATTTCCCGTTTATTGCTTGAATGCGACTTGGTTGTCCTAAATGGCACCAGTAAAACAAATGGCCAAGCCATTGAAAAGTTTTGCAGCGAACGTTTTCGCCAATATTTCGGCACGGCTTGCGCACAGCGAACGAGTTTTCTTCACGTGGCTCCGTTCTTTCGAGTTATTCAACTAGCCTTCGGTCAAGGTATGTTGAGGATGACCCTATGACTCTTTTTAAACTACTACATAGTAGAATTTTCTCGAACTGATCTACTGACCAATGTCCACATAACTAAACAGGCTAAAAAGCAATGCGGACGAACCAGGCCTTTAAGGTTGGCCCATTCTGCAATAACAATTATAGCTCGCGTCGGCGTCTATATATAACCTTGTAGGCATAACCTATAACTCGTGTTTATGTAAAACCAGCATTCATTGCTTATTGACACTTTTGATAGTTCAATGGCTTTGGTTTTGTGTTAGCTACGTAGCATGCCCCAATCCAAGCATTTTTGTATTCTAACCTTTTGTGGCACCTAATACTACGCTTCATAACGTAGTATCTTATCTCGTCTGCATATGTCTTGTTTCTTCGTGCTTTCTTCAGTACTACAAAAATAATTTATGAAAATTCCTTTTTCTGACTGTACATTATGCCTATACGTTTAACCAGTGGGCCAGTACAAACCCTCACAGCGGTTCCTGGACACTTAAATCATACACTGATTGATAGATTCTTCTTATTGTTGTTGTTTTAGTAGTAGTAGTAGTAGTAGTAGTAGTAGTAGAAGTAGTAGTAGTAGTAGTAGTAGTTGCTGTTGTTGTTACAGACAATGATCTTTCCAAGCGACAAAGAGATAGAGGAACGGTAATGAGAGAAACGTGGAGAAGGCGGTTTTAGTAGTGCTACGCGCTGCCCCTATTTATCGATGGGGACGGGTTAAGGGTAACCACATAGAGAGGAGTAGGAAGGTGGATGTAGGATGACGAAGATGATGACGACTGCTGCATCACAATCAAGTGTTCCGGTTGCAAGCTTCACGTGCATGGTTCACGGCACATCCAATTTAATTCACGCAGAAGAGGTCCGGGCAGGGTCAGGATATCATCATGCGCAGAAAGCGTTAACAGCGTGCAGGGTAAATATAAGAAACTTTCGGTACTCACACGCCATGAACAAAATATACCGAAGATGGAACGAAGTTTTTCTGGGAACAAGCGCTCAGATGCGGGAGGCAAATATTGGCTGCGGACGCCTACCGCCTCGACAAAGGACATCAAACGTGAACCGCCACATCTGGAATACCGCTCACTTTTTCCCCACCGTCTAGAGCGCATCTCTATACAATCACTGTTCTGATTCCAACGGACTCCTCTCCCTCGCTTCCGCCCCGTTGGTGATGCATTTACCAATTAAAACACGGCGATAGAGCGAGTAAGCACGCAAGAACACGGCGCGTTCCGCCAGCTTCAAACACCACCGACCAACACAGCTAAGCCTGCTCACGCATCGAACAATAGGCAACGGTGGGACGCGCAAATGTAAACGCTTGGCGAAAGCGATTGTGCACTGAAATACCGAAGCGACGAGCCGAAAGCGAATCACATTCGAAATTCGAATGAGCTCCCATTTCGGTGTAATGTTACTTTCTTTCCTACATTCAACAGGGCATTCGAGCTGCGATGAATGTCGTCAAACTGGAACTTGTAAGTTTTTTCGGTATAATGTCGGCGTCTTCGGCACTCTGACAATGAGGAGATCATTTCTTTTTTCAGTGTTTTTTTTTTCTTGTAGCTGCAGCCATCCTCCCATATTTTATGAAGCCCTCATATCATGTACTGTCCTGCTGTTGTAGTGCAATTCGATTTTGTGTGTCGAATAAATCATCTCACATTAGCTTTCCTTTACGCCGTCGTTCGCATGAGCTATGATATTTGTCTAACAGAGTATGCGTAGAAATATTATCGAGGAGGATGCGTCCAGTGCGTTTTTGAGAAAGGCACTGGCTTTGCACTGGCAGGCACGACAATTCCGCTTTTCAAATTTTGTGTGTTTTGCTTGTTCTTTCACCATTGCTTCCTTACGTTTGCGATGGCCTCCTGAAAACGTTGCTTCTTGTTACACCACTTTTACTGGTATTGCTAAGTAGTGAATCTGTCGCGGAATTTAGGAGTCTACGCTACACTTCGCACATGTTCAGACATTGAAAAGAAAACTGTTACAAGGAAAATAACAGAACAATGTGTGTTACTACATCAAACATTTTACGTACGGGTTTCTTTTCGTTCAAATGCGGCAGCAAAGACTCCAGTTTCTCCAAATAAATACGAAATCACTGAGTTGATGACCTTAACCTCCAACACAACGATGATATCAGTGTGTAATGACTTGCTTTTTAAAACTCCAAATCTGAAAGAGCAAGTTGCTCTTTTATGCAATGTGCTAAGTTAAAATCAAATAAATATATAAAACCTCTTCGATAATGTTAGGTATTTTTTCTGTACTCACCAAGCTCCTAATGAAAATGCATCTCCGAGAGTAAACACAGACTGCCCTCATCACATCCCTCCACGCAAAGGTGCGACACATTACCCATTAGACAAAAGGTACACAGCGAATGAATATGGTAAGGCCAAGTTCTACTCTGCGTGAACAATGGCCCTGGGTGGAAGTTCCTGATCCTTGTTGAAGCAACTAGTATTATTCCTGCTGTACCCCTTGTTTGCCGAGTCGGCCCACTGTTTGCGATTATTCAGATGTTACTGTGGACGAGCTTTGAAGAGGCGGCCACTATGCATGGTAACTGTGTAAACAGTCGGGTGTGCTATCATACGCATAGTCGCACGGTATAATTGATAATCTGAAAATACGAACTTATAGTCCCATCTTCTTCGTGGTACAGTTGACTTTAATGAGCCAGTTCGCTGTGAAATATAAACTGAAAACGAAAGTAGATGATGGGTTATCTACGTATGAAGATTTTGTTCTCTGGTGAGGATAGGTTTCATTATTAGTGTTCGCAACCAATGCTCAATTTTTAAATTCTGCGCATTATGAACATTGCCACTATTTCTCTTGAGAGCAAGCAAAAAGATTATAACGCTCTCCTGAACAGTTTAGGAGGAAATGGCGGCGACACTTGCATTCATAAATTTGATATCATCCAAGCAGTACTTTATGTTCCAAAGCAGCAATAACGAGGCGATGCTAAATTTCAATTATATGTGGCAGAATACCAGATTTTGAAATACAAATCGAATATGAAGAGTAAGTATCAAATATCGAATACTCAAGCACGAACGCTTACTCGTATTTATGACAGGAACTCGTATTTATCGCAGGAAGTCGTATACGTAAATGTCATGCCTTGTATTGACTAGTCGAAAGGACTGATTTTCTATCAGTGACAAAGAATCAGTTTTAAAACAAGGTTAGTAATTGTCATTAAAAACTGGTCGAATATCCTCTCAACGTCTCAAGAGGCTAGTTGCAAACAAGCTTTCTAAGAATGAACGGCTTGTGTATATATCGGAACGTAACAAAAACGCTAAATAAATGGTTGCCGCGAAGCGACAAGTCGTGGTAAAAATATAAAAAAAGAAGAAAGAGCTGCTGAAGGACTTCCGTGCCATAAATACATGTGGACCAGTTGCAAGTAAAACGTCTCTGGTTGCAGCATAAAAGCTAAATAGGCTACACAAATGACGGCCAAAACACTAAATTACAAACTAAACTCACAGGTTGCCAATTAGGCTTCTACAACCAACCCGAAATAAAAACTTCCACTATCCACTGCGTTTCTGGATTCCTTGAAAACATTTAGTCATTCTTTCACTTCTGGTAACTTGCTTTACTTGTTTAGAAGAGGGTCGTGCGAAATATTTGGCTAGTTTCAAATATTCGGAACTACCGAATGTTTCATTTTTCAATACCAATACGAAAGGTTAGTGGGTATTATTCTGTTCGTGTTCAAAACTTAGGATATTTGCCCGCCCATAATTTTAATGCCTAATTGGGCAGCGCTATTCTCGGCGTTTACTGTTAATACTGATTTGACCAATATTAGTTTTTTTTTTTTCTTGAAATGGCATTGCCCATATAACGAGCATCATTTGAGCACTGGGTGTGATCGCCTCGCGTAAAGTTAGTTGCTTCCTTAGGAAGAAGGTAATCGTATTACTCGCCAACCATTGCATCAATTTAAAATTATTAAAATAAATGTCGAAGAAAAACTTTAAAGAAAGTGAAATACAGTGACTGCACAATACAACTTCTCGTTTAGGCCCTCATTTCTTTATAAAAATAGCTGATTATCGAAAAATTATAAAACAATACTATCCAGTTAACAACTTTAACTCAGAAATAAAAACAACTTACAAATTCTGTGAGCTGCACTTAGAATAGATCAAAATCACACAAAATTGATGTATTATACACCACTCACATTCGTATACCCTTATGTGTGAATAAACGCACGCTACGACTTTTGCATAGCCCTTAAAAACAATGTAACAAATACACGTAAAGCTGTAAATCCGTATATCAAGCTTGTTTGTTTTAGGTACTCTCTAACGAATGCAATTTACGAAACTGTGTTTTATTTCTTGCGGAGATATGAATTCGTAAACTTCCTCTTCCTTCTTTTCTTTCAGCGACTGTCAACTTTATTTCTAGAAAAAATAAAAGCACACGCCTGAGATCAAAATACCGCTAGCTGTAATCGGTAGTATTTAACTTGTTCTATCAAATAAAACAAATTTCATTCGAATCGGTTAAGCGGTTGCTTCACAGAGGGATTTTTACGTTTTACGTGTATTTGAATAAGAAAATGCCTGTTCCGGGCACTGTGGCGGCCTAGTATTTACCCGTGCGCATGATCGCAGGTTATGATGTGTCAACTAAAATAGCAGGTGACATATTTATCTACTTTTTATTTATTAAGTACTGCAAGCCCGTTCCTTCACCGGTCCAAGTTTGCCAAACACTAATGTAATTTAGTTCTTGATCTTCTCACACTTACGGTGTAACGCAGTTCGATCGACCAAATTTTTCTGCAGTTTTTCAGCAGTCTACCATATATCCACACACAAATAAAAAAAATTATGGTTGATCCCTCTTTCGTAGGAATCGGTAGAACACGAAAGTGAAACGTGTCTTCACAGAAGCTGTTGCATGTTTGCCCTATAGTGCCTAGAATATACTTACTTATAAGTATATTCTAGGCGCTGTATTTTTGCTTCATGAATTTATGGTCTAGCTGCACCGATCGGCGCGCGATTTGCGGAACGACGACCGTGCTGCACGTTTGCTTCGCGTGCGGCGTCCAGTTGGCGAACGGAGTTGAAACGCGCCAGGCATCTCAATGCGCCGCCTTGCCCGCGAGAAATTCATAAGGGCGTTCTAAGTCGCGTTTCGGTGCATGCGTCCCTGTGGCAATGGTTTGAATATCGGGCTTCTGTACTCGAGGTCCTGTGTACTTCGTTGAAAATGACGAGTTTACAAAGTCACGAAGCCGTTTACACTTGGTTCTTTATTCTATGGCTACCTGCCGTGGTTGCTCAGTGGCTGTGGTGTTGGGCTGTCGAGCACGAGGTCGCGGGATCGAATCCCGGCCAC
Organism: Dermacentor silvarum; assembly: GCF_013339745.2. Taxonomy (NCBI): domain Eukaryota; kingdom Metazoa; phylum Arthropoda; class Arachnida; order Ixodida; family Ixodidae; genus Dermacentor; species Dermacentor silvarum. The sequence goes on along the minus strand of NW_023607055.1, from coordinate 43,360 downwards.
GGCGGCCGCATTTCGACGGGGGCCAAATTCGAAAACACCCATGTACTTAGATACATGTACCCGTTAAAGAACCCCAGGTAGTCCAAATTTCCGGAGTTATCCACTACGGCGTGCCCCATAATCAGATCGTGGTTTTGGCACGTAAAACCACATTTTTTTTAATTCTATCGCTACACCGCGCTGGAGTCTCCGTTGCGCTGCGACTACCGAAGCGCTCCCTGTCGACGCTCGCTAGTGTCCCGATACAGCTTCACCGCTCCCAGATGGCGGACGTTACATCCCTTACATCGGTTGCGGGCAAATCAGTCATCAGTCGTGAAACCCGGAATAAAACACTTTCGTGTTAATATGGAATATGACTACAAATGTGTCGTTACTATACACAACATTTAGAAGAGCACTGGTAGACTTCACCATTTCGCGTTTTCGGTTTTAAATGGAGTAGAAACAACTAAAGGTAATGGGCGCTGTCTTATAACGACGTCATAACAAAAAACATGGCAGCGTCTGCTAAAGCAGTGAAATAAGTTAGGGCAGGGTGCTTCTCAGCCGAGCGCTGTGCAATTCACAATAATAAAACAGCTCGAGCATCCATCACTATGCAGTCATTACGGTTTTGTTGGAGATCGTCTGCAGTGCATACGCTTTTTTCTATTGCTAAGACAGCTTGCTTGCTTGCTTGTTTGCCTTTGAGGGTGGCTAAGATTGTTTTTGGGTTCTTCCTTTTCGTTTTTAGGGGAGCCTACTAGATGTTTCTTCAGTTACGAGATGAGTTAGACGTCATCTAGTGTGTCGTGTTTTTCTTCTGTTTTATAGCTGCCTGGTCCATCTACAAGTTTGTGCGACAATGTTCACGTTGGAAAAATTTGTTCAAGTTTATGGAATAAAAAATTCTACAGGATTTACAGATTCAGCATACAGCAAACAGTAGTTAGTGTTTTCTGATTCCGCATGCACTCCGAAAATTGTACCATTGTGTATTGATATGAATAATATACAAAAGTTAAAAAATTGTACATCCGAGATAAGTGTGCTGATAAGTACAACATTCCAAGCTGGAAGAAGTAGCACAAATATTCATTCGAAATGTTACAAACTTTCGCCGTTGTGAATCCACACAAAACAAGCATAAACGCCTGTGCAGTGTTGCTGTCCATCACAGAAAATTGACAAAGCAAGAAAAAAAGGAGATACAAGCGACTAATGGAAAAATGAGAACAAATCTTGCAGCAGAAAGAAATTATAAAAAAAATGGTTATCGATAAGAGGGATCTGCTTCGCCTGAGTGGATATTTTCTGAACGTCAGAAGTAGCCATAGTGTTTTTGGGAGTGCGCGTTCACATCTGATTATCCACAATTTTTGCAGCGTTGCGTTATGCTAACTGTAATTTGACTGCCTTGACTATCTGATGAAAATAGAAAAAACATCTGAGCATATGTCAACTCTCGCTTTACAGAGGGTATTCATGCTAGCTGCTTTGTGGCCTCTTGTCTCCTTTTGCATCTTGATGACAAAACTATTTTCCTCCTATGGCAACATCGCATGTGTGCATCCCATCTGCAAGAGGCTGTCAACACGGCCTAAACACTTCTGTTATTCAACACTCGCTGTTGCTGCCACATTTATTACGTAACCTCACTAAGACGAGCTCCGTTTGCATGTTGGTTTCATGGTTACGGATTTTCTTTTTTACTTTATGAGATGTTTACCAGTTGGTGCATCTATGCTTGTATGGTAAATAATGCGTTAAGCTTAGGTGATCGATAAAACAAGTTTTTAAGGCGAAGCTTGTATTGATTCACAAGTTTCGGTGGCGTTCACGTGGTCAAGCAATAAACCGAGATTGCACCCAGAGTAGAGCACCTATTCCAGCTGCGCTGGCGCCGGATCACGTGACGCGCACGGCCGATCAGGGGTGTTTGGTGTGTCGCGGGGAGGGAAAGGGAAGGAAATGGGGTTTCCGCGCGCTCCGCCGGGCTTCCCCGCCTCAGATCAATGTCCGCGTCTGGCTGGGAAGGCCCCTCGTGGTGCGTTCCTGTGAGGAGCAGGCTGAGTTTAAGCAACGGCGCCGCGAACTCACTCGGGAAAGAACTCGTCGTTGACGTGCCGATTCTAGCGTTAGGGCTTCCAAAGCCCAGGCGAAACTTCAGCGAAGAACGGCGTACCCGGAGTTGCGGTAGCGCGATCTTGAGGCCAAACGTCAGCGAAGAGCCGCCGACCCCGAGTTAGGGGAGCTAGATGTTGAGGCGAAACGTCAGCGTCATCTTGCCCTCCAGGAACCCGACAACGGTGGTGCACGCCTCGGCAAAGCTAGAGCCAACTTCCCCGGTTGGAACTTCTGAGCCAGTTGCAGTGCGTCTGACCCGTTTTGGTTTGAGCACAACGTGGTACTCCTCAGTGCAATTCGTTCCGAAGAACACCGAAGAAACACACAAGCTTCGCTTACCCCCCTTTCTCCGTAAGGGAAGGGTTGGTCATTTTTTTTCTTTGAAATGATGCAGTAGTCTGAGAAGATCTCAATACTGCAGCCAGTGTTAGACGGGAAATTCATTTATGAAGATCGAACATAATAGTGGTACAAGGACGGATCCTTGGGATTCCAGAAGAAACATGGCGTTGTGATTTTACATCTTTGGAATAGCCGTGAGCAGTTTTTTGTTAAAACAAGTTCATCGATGCCAAACTAGTTTTTCGGTTTATAGCTCCGTGAATAACCTAATTTGAAATGAACCTTTCTCCCTCTCTTCATGGTTGCAAAAGAGATCGAACGCAAGAGAATGAGGCCACACATAACCGCTTGAAAAACTCTGTTACGCGCCACGTGAAAACAGTTGGCGAGGAACAGCTTAGGCTTAACAAGTCTACACAGAACTGGAACCATTTCGAACATATCCTGAATTCGTTAAGGAACAGCAATAAAAAAAATTCACTGACGATGACGATATTTCCGAATGCGAAATTTGAGTGCAGCTGTATGCGTGCTTTCATTTCACGTTATATTGTCTGGCGCGGACAATCTGTCTCGTGCGGCACGTTGCAGACGGAGCGAAGTGTGGCGCGACGGCCTCGCTAATGGGCAGATCGCGAGAGGAAGCGCGATAGTGAAGTGTGGACGCGACGCCGCAGATAACCTCCCCTCATGCAGCGCTTTGTTTCCATACAGACGAGGCGCGCTACTCTGGCGCCATCTCGTAACCACCGCCACAAAGCCCTCGTGCACGGCACTACGCTCTTATTCGCACGCTTTCGCCATACTCTCATCCGATTTCGGTTTCATGTTTCCGCTGCACCCTTCTCCTCGCGTTTTTGTCGCTGCGCTCCGCGTTCGCTCTCATCTTTCGCTGTGCTTGTTCGTTCGGTTACGCCGACGCTCGCCGCGAGAACGGGCGCCTAAGTGCGGCGCTCTAATACATACAGTACAAATCAATACAAAAATAAATAAATAATGCTTTACCACATGGAATGAGATGTTGTGGATAATTCAAGGCTAGGCCACAATTAGGATAAATATGAAGCGATTTTTTAGAAGATTCAATTACATATATTGCAGTGGTTCGGACAAAATAACTAACCACAAGACATAGGTAACATTGACAACACAGGTAAGACAGGCGTTGTCCGCCATTTAACATTATTCTCCACCGACCCCTCTTCTTCTCCCCCCCCCCCCCCCTTTCTCGGCTTCCTCTGCTTTCAAATTCCAGACGTGGTCCGCTTCGCCCTCCCTGGCTTCTTTTGTTTATGCCTTCTGGTTTAATAGTTAACACGTTTCCGATTGAGGCGCACTCTGTTTGACCGGTGGGTCCCAGGTACCAAATAGTCTCCAGTACACCGTGTTGTGATGCCGTTTTAACCACGGGAAAGGGCAAGTAAAACGTTGGGACGTGTCGGGTATGTCGCTGTATCGCCTGTTGTCGAAGTTCCTTTTCATGCGCTGACTGTAAGCGTCTTCTTGTCTCTTGCTTTTCTTGATTTCACAAATTGTAAGCTTCTCCAGGATGCCGAGTTTGCAATCCGCAGGCAGAGTAGGCACAATTACAGAGGTGGCAAAGAGAGGACTGCCTCCTAAACCGCTCGTATAAGAACGGTTGTGGTGTCTTGAAGCAGCCCCGAGGTATTACTTCAAGCCATCTTGGCATTTTGGGTACATCTTCATGTATTAATTGATGTCTCTTATAAAACGTTCAGCAAGACCGTTTGCTGCAGGATGGTATGGTGCGCAAAATTTTACTGTAATTCCATCATCTCGTGTCCAGTTGGATAACATTTTACTCCGAAAGGCCGGGTCATTGTCACACACTGTCTGTATTTTGTAAGCATTGCGCTTGAAGAAGAGCAATGACGCTGTTGGCCTCTTTTTTTCCTGCCTTGGCCGTGAGCATTCTTGTGCATTTGTCGATACTGAGCAAACAAGCTTGAGTGTTCCTTGTGCCTTCTCATCTTCTTTTTCATTTCCGCGAAGTCTAAGTGGATGGCTTCAAAGCCGATGCGTGAATTATTTGGGGTTATCATATTGCGAAAATTGCCTTAGAACACTAGACGTACATCACTTGCTCTGGCCGTGTGGTCGGACCCACGCAAACAAGAATCAAGACTCCTCCAGGCTACAAAAAGTATTACGCAGCACGGGCCTGGCGGAACAGCTCTGGGCCGTGCAGCGAGCCCACGGTGCGGCCAGGGAGCTAACACCCCCGGTCCCAACGTGGGAGTAGCCCGCTCTTTGGGGCCTTGCGCCCCGTAGCCCGCAGGACCTTACAATAATGTTATCCCATCCCATCCATAATGACGTCTGTCACCTGCTTGAATTTCACTTTGTTCACTTGACATAGGTGGCACGTGCGAATGTAGTTTCTGATGACATCCTTCATACTAGGCCAAATAAACCTTTTCAGAAGTTTGTTGCAAGTGCGGCAGGAGCGGTCATGTTCCCCCACTCTGGATTGTTTTGGTATAGTTATGGTGGCTAGAAGGGGAGGTGTGAGCATCGCGTCACTCCGCCTAGAGTACAGCGCGCGCTAGTATTTCATGACGAGGGTAGGTGGCGCGCTCGTCGCCACCGCGATCATTCTGTGCTTGGCTCGGGCGCTGCATCGCCGCTTTTCGACTTGGTCTTGTGTTTGGCGTGCCTTGAATGTGTGCTTATTTGTTTATATGTGTGCATCCTGCCCGTGGAAATGGTGAAACAACAGAGACACTGCTTCGCACCCGGATGTAATGCTGGCTACGTTTCGGCGAGGAAACAAGGAAGGAAGGCCTCGCTTTTTGCTGTGCCCTCCGATGACGACCGCCGTCGTGCCTGGGAGCGCGCCATACCACGATCTGACAAGCCTCTAGAAAAGAACTGCGTCGTCTGTGAGGTACATTTTGATGAACGCTTCATAGTTCGTTCGTATGAGCATGTCATAAATGGTGAGACAGTGGAAATTCCCCGGGACCGCCCTTGTCTGACTTCTGATGCAATCCCTATGTTGTTCCCGAATGTCGCATCATACCTGCCGAAGAAACTTCTGCCATAACGGAAGACAACCACATCAAACGGAGGCGTGCCGACCAAACGAAAAAAGCGAATCTTGCTCATGAAGATGAGCACAGCGATGGACACAGCAACCTGACCGGCAACGCGTTGGCGACACACCAAGTCGTCGGAACCAGGCACAAGTGGTTTGAGAGTTTCAAGGAAGAAGACCTCCCAAGCATGTATTGGACTAAGCACCGCGTGCCTAACGCCCCCGATGTTGTGGCATTTTCAGTGTGTATCTCAGGTGATTGTACATTGCGGTTCCAGAAACTGCTGTTGTGCTCTCCCACGGACACAAGTGTTCATTGTACGGTCTATGTGCAGGGCTCAATGGTGAAAACTGTCGATGTTGACAACATCGATACTGTTAAGGAGCTTTTGATAGAAATTGATTCCATGAAAACTTGTGAAGGGATTGGCATGCAGGTAAGCTCTGAAAATCTGCAAAACAAATGCAGGCACAAGCTTTGTGCAGGCAGCTTTTACAGTTTGAAATGTTTTGGTGTATAGCAGAACGGAGATCGCTGCCTGAAGTGTAAATACTTTCGCAAGTTGCTTTTGAACCAAGCATCTACAAACGCAACAAAGCTAATAAGTCTCATGTTGACAAGTCGCGCAGGCTCATAGCAAAGAATTCACAGATTAGACGACAGAAAGCAAATATTGCCAAGCTTGAAGAGCGCATTAAGAAAATGAGGAAGGCGAATGAATCTGTGAGCAGTACTCACTTTCAAAAGAAGCTGCAAGGCCTCACACAAAAACAGCAGCTACAAGTAGAGGCTTGTTTTGAAGATTCAAAAAGAAAAAGCACAAATGGAATGACATATGAGAAAGAATGGATCTTGGAGTGCATTGTTATGCACATGAAAAGTCCGAGATTATATGAACACATCCGAACACAAAGTCATGATTGTTCCAAGCCCCTCGTGTTTACGGAAGTACATAGGGAAGTACAAGAGCGGGTTTGGCATCAATGAAAAGCTGCTTAAAGCTGTCGCTGAGAAGGCAAAAGACGTTGACCCGTATACTACCGACACGGCGGAATTTTGGTGGATGAAATGAAATTGTCTGAGAATTTGTCTGTCAGCAGTAAAGGAATCGTCGAAGGGTTTATTGATCTCGGGAACTATTCCCGTATTGAAGATGAAGGAGCAATTTGCGATCATGGACTCGTTCTTCTATTTCAGCCATTTACAGGAGAATGGCAGCAAATCCTCGGCGTCTTTGGAGCGCGCGGCAACATAAAGGTTGATGTTTTGTCGAGAATAGTTGTGGATGCAGTCATTTGAGCTGAAAAATGCGGACTGCATGTGAACTTCATCACATGTGATGGCGCGTCCTGGAATAGGAGCATGTGGAAGATTTTCGGCATCACTGGGAAACTATCAAAGACGGTCTGCAAAGTTCAACATCTAGTGCATGCAAGTCGCTTTCTGCATTGTATTTCAGATTTACTCCATCTTGTAAAATGTGTTCGTAACTCTATTACATAACGTGGAGTGAAAACACCAGTGGGGAGGGTTGGAAGCGAATATCTGAAAGAAGCACTCAAGTATGACAGCCGCAGCACTGTGGTTCTTAAAACAATGCCGCATGTAACATCAGCTGTTTGTCAACCTAACGGATTTGAGAAACAACGAGTAAACTTTGCTTTAAGGTACTTCAGCGATGAGGTGTTGAGGGGACTATACATGTACAGGCAGGAAATAGAAAGCTGCTATGGTGCTGGGTGCACGGAAGCTTATTATGAGAGATCTGATATCCGCCATAACTTTATGGTGTGGTCGAGACGGCTTGAAACCTGGCAACGAGCAAGTCAAAAGTGTCGCAAAATTTCTCAAATTCCTTGATGAGTGGGAAACCTCTAGTGACAATGTGGGGTTACTCAGCCAGTCTACAGCCGAGGGCCTTCGTGTAACATTGGTCAGTACACTGTCACTGTTGACCTATGTAGCGTTCAAGTTCAAATGTTTAGTGACCGCTCGTTTGAGCGGTCAGTAGACAATCGTGAACCGGTTGCCCAGGTTCACGATTGGGCAACCCAATCGAGAACCTGTTTGGCATCCTCAGACAGATGTCTGGGTCGAATTACCACCCTACACCTTCACAGTTTCTTATATCTGTAAACTGCCTCAGCTTTTATAGTCTGGCACGGTCACCTGCTACAGGAAGCGTCGCACAAGGCCTTTTGAATAGCCTTCTTAGTGCCAACAGCAACTCTGAGGTGAAAGATTTGCACGACCAATTGGATGAGCTACTCGATGGGGGCCATCTGAATGAAGTGCATGAACTGGTAAAGGCATGTGACGCACTTCCAGACCATAAGGATATTGTTCAATGTAAAAGTGACTCTCGCATAATATATTATGTTTGTGGATACGTTGTCAGGAAGATGCTAAAAAAACTAAGGGCCCAGAGTGTTTGAAGTTACTTTTGAAGGGAGAAGATTCTGTCCTCCCAGAGGAATCGTGCCTCACAAAGTACACTGACAGGGGAGGACTCCTCTACCCATCTCAGGCCCTGGGGGAACTGATTGCTGTGATGGACGATGCATTCACATATTGCTTCAGCTTTAACAAGCTGAAGTCAGACAGCATTCGAGACCTCATTTCCTGTATGTCTTTAAACAAGCTGAACTTGGTAGGCTGCGCACAGCACAATATAGAGCTGACAAATCAAGTGATTCGCTTTTTCACTTCGACCAGAATGCACTTTTTAATTGCAGCTGAGAATGCAGCAAGGCCAGGGAAAAGAGAGAGAATGAAGCTTCTCAAAAGAGACGTGCAACATAACATACGCATCAGTGCTTTTTTTTCTTGCTGGAGTTGTCAAAATTGCCGATATTGCCAAATTGTGTTGCATTTGCAATGCTATTATAGCATGTATGCAGAACTGTGTATGTGGTTGTATATAAAGTGCAACATTTCTTTCACTTCAATGAATAAATGTTTCTTGTGTTTCTGTTTATACGATCAGGGCATAATTCCTTAAAAAATGTTGGAAAGCTTTCTGCAGCAAGGTCTTTTTATTTTCGTCTTGACCTCTAGCACTTAGCTGGCGTTTGTTCTGGCGACAGCAGAAGGGTTTTGCCATACACCGCTTCGGCGCCGCGGTACCGTCGAGTGCTGCTGTATAGTAATAATAACATATAATAAAAATAAAATAATCTTTATTTCTCTCTTTCCACAGAATGCAGAATGAGAGCGGACGTAAGAGTAAAAGCCGCATGCAGCAGCTTGAGAGAACCCCATTAAGCCCCACCTGACAGTATGGCGAGGAAACAGCTTAGTTATCACAAACTCAGAGGAATACTGAAAACATTGGAATACATCATGAATTTTCAAACGTACAAGGGCAAAAATACTTACAGAAGGGATAAGTAAGAAAATATACGTACAATATTGAGAACCGCCTTAGTACGTTTGTTAACGTTCTGTGATTTAACAAACAATAACGCAACATGCAAAAAAAAAACAGAATGAAACACCATCCTTTAGTGCAGGCGCGGCAAAACACTAATTAACTTATTTTTGGATATGTCTTCCAGTGAGATGTTATTTCGTTCAAGTGTGTAAGGTAACAGGGAAGTTTATAGGTAGCTTGATTGAAATCGGTACACAGTCCGACAAAACGGTGTAGACCAAGCCGTGCAACGGCGTACATTGTACATGGGCACATGGCTTTGAAGGTTGAATAGTGTCAACACATCTGCGTTGTTTGTTCTAATAGCATTCTTGTACATAAGAATCAACCTGAAGGCATAAAGATTAGGCACTTGAATTATGTTAAACTCGGAATAATAGTTTTCTGTGTGGGCATACCATGGTATGTTAGCAACCAACCTTATCGCACGTTTCTGAGTAACAATAACCTTGGATAAATTATGCTTCGTACTTGTGCCCCCGACAGTGTGGCAATAGTTAAGTATTGGAACTAAGAATGCGTTGTAGATTAACAGTTTAATTGTTGTTGATAGTACATACCGCTGACGACTTAGCACCCCATTCACTTTGTTCATTTTTTAACGAAAAATTAAGGGAAGTAAACAGGTCATGTATTTCGTCAGCCTTGTTGCACACAGAACGACAGTTCATGTGAAAAAGAGCAATGGTATTCTCAGAGTAAACGCTATCTAGATCTGCCATAGAAAAAAGTTCGAGGCAGCTCATGGGGGTATCCATGTTTATAGCTCATTTTACTCAAATCGATCGAGCTAGTGATCCTTAGTCTGGCACTGTTTTCAGATTTGCGGGCATAAATGTGCCCATCACACACCCGAACAAACTTCCAGTTTGTTTCACGTTTTTTGGCAATGGCCTGCGCAAGGAGGCGCTTCCTTTAAGGACACAGGTGCTCATTGACGTAAAGGGGCACAGATTCAGAAAACCCAAGTTCACTAGCCGTTAGTCGCTTTCGTTTTCCTTTCTCCAGCACTGCATTTTGTTTCAATCAGAGTGCAAACTGGACAATAATGTTCTTTCCAGTTTGGCTTCCTGGTACTGAAACCCGGTGGCACACGTCAATATCAGACGGTGGTATGGGTTCCCCAATACACTCACCAAGCTTCATCACGATTTCCGTCAGTTTTTCATTAGCATTCACTGGTATTCATTTTATTTCCATATTGGCGTTTCGCGAATACTGTTCGCAGTCCGCGATTCCTGACTCGTTCGATTTCGTTTGAATTTCTATCTGATCACAACGTGACTTTAGGTTGTCATTTTCAGTACGCAAGCGCTTATTTTCTTCTAGAACTGCTTTCAGGCTGGCAACCATATCATCAAATTTGTCATCAGTAAACTTGAGATTGGCTTTTATTTCTCTGAGTTCATTTCGAAAATCTCGTTCCAGAGAATCTTTCAAATTCTTCAGTTCGATACTGATTTCTCTCTTCAGGTCCTCAAGGGCACTTACCAATTCTTTACTTATTTTTGCCATGATGACCAACAGTAAGTTACAAGAAAACACTGGTATGCTATCGTATGGCAGCAGTGGCGTGACACAATTTCAAGTGTAGTAACGAAGTTACAAAAGGAATAAACAGATTTCACCAACCTGCAGCAAAAAGATACTGCTGTCAGTCCATGCGAATGATCTAGTACTGTTCACGCCACTGCTGCCATTTGGTCGGTGTCCGACAATGTTCCAGTATTTGTAGCCTTTTTCGCTGATGACGTCAAGACGTTTCAGCAAACCAGCAGCTAGGAACAGTCCGCAAGTTTCGTCTTGGGGTCAGCGCTTTGCTCGGGGTAGCAGCCGAAGGGCGAAAACTTGACCACACGTGGCAGGTAGGCCCAGGACGTAGATAGGAAAAGACGGATGATCAGAATGAACTGATTACCGAAACCTACAGAAAAAAGATACTGCTGTCAGTCCATGCGAATGATCCAGTGCTGTTCACGCCACTGCTGCCATTTGGTCGGTGTCCGACAAGGTCCCGGTATTTGTGGCCCTTTTCGCTGATGACGTCAAGACGTTTCAGCAAGCCAGCAGCTAGGAACAGTCCGCACGTTTCGTCTTGGGGTCAGCGCTTTGCTCGGGGTAGCGGCCGAAGGGCGAAAATTTGACCACACGTGGCAGGTAGGCCCAGGACGTAGATAGGAAAAGACGGATGATCAAAATGAACTGATTACCGAAACCTGCAGCAAAAAGATACTGGTCTCAGTCCATGCGAATGATCCAGTGCTGTTCACACCACTACTGCCATGACACTGCTTACCATTATGTTAAGGCCAGGTTTCATGGTCCATATCAATAGCGCCACTCCCCTGAGTCCCTCTGTTCAAGCTGTGCACGCGCGAGCGAGCAGCTGCCGCGCCGCTCGAGGCGAAAGAAGCGCAGGCGTCTCGGTGGCGACAGCAGCGCCGCCGCATCGTCATGAAGAGATGCTCCTTCCCTCGCGCGCCGATTCTGACACCTCCCCTTCTAGCCACCATAGTATAGCAGCAGAACTGATAGTTGGGCGAGTTGGTACGAATTCATAGCGAAATCTTTTTGCGCACACCTTCGACAAGGACACAGTGAAGCGCTCGTGTGTCCCCCCTTCACTGTGTCCGTGTCGATTGTGTGCGCAAAAAGATTTCGCTATGAAACCATAGTATAGTTGAAGCATCTTGGGAACCATTGCCGATGGCACGTGATATCTCCCGCCCAGAAACTTCATTTCCTCACTGCCTTCCCACAACCTCCCGTGAATTATTTCTTCTGGGTGTTCGCTTGTCTCGTGGACAAGTAATCTAGACATGGCGTCCGCATCTATCTGTAGTGGACGTGACCGATGTGGTACGTCAGAGTCGAACGATTGTAAGTAATTAACCCATGTCGCAATTCGACCCTTTGGTTGTGCCATGCCTAGAAGACGAGAGATAGCTTGATGACCGCTAAAAAATGGTGAATTTGGCGCCTTCTAGATAGGTTCTAAAATATTGTAGAGCTTTTAAAACTGTCAGCGCTTCTTTTTCTGTGGTTGTATAATTGACTTGAGCGGGCTTCAATGTATAGCTGTAATATCCAACAATGTAGTGTTTTTGATGATCACATTGTCGTGATGACTTCTCATATAGAACTGCGCCCGTTCTGTAGTGCGACGCATCAGTATTGAGTTCAATGGCAAGAAGATGTCTGGTATGCGCAGGATGGGATTTGACGATGTCAGTTTGACTAGTTCGCCATAGGCCCTTTCAACTTCCGGATCCCATTGGAGAGGCACGTCCTTTTGCACCAAACGTGTAAGACGCCTAGTGTTGACCACACACAGTCTTTGATGAAGGACCTTAGATGCCCAGCAAGACCTAGAAACGCCCGAAGAGAGTGGACATCGTACGGTTTCACCAACATTGAAACTCTCTCAACAGAATCGTACCTCGTGCTTTTAGTAGACCCGTCGAAGGCCCTGCCAAGAATCCTGCCACCACTTTCTCTTGAAAAAGTGTGTTTTTCTTGAAGTTGACTTTAAGGTGGGCTAGGCTGAGGACACTCGGGACTAGCTAGAGATGATTGTGGTGTTCTTCTTAAGTTTTAGAAAAAAGCGATGATGTCATCTGTGTGGACCTTACAAAACATACATAGGTGCGGTTTCAATATGTCATTCATAATATTTTGAAACCAAGCCGGAGAGTGCTTCCAGCCGAACGGCAGGCGATTATACTCAAATAGGTCAAAAGGCATAACAAATGCGGCTTAATTCTTTTTGTCCTCAGTGAGCAGAATTTGCGAAAGCCCCTTACAAAGATCTCTACGAGAAAACCAGTGGCATCCACCTGTTTTGTCTATAATGGTATATACCTTTGGCATTGGGAAAGGTATAAGTTCGGTTTGCTGGTTAAAGGCTCTATAATCAGTGCAAAGATGGAAGGTATCATCTTCTTTGGGTGCAATGGTTATTGGTGAGCCAAACGGTGAGATGGAAGGTCGAATAATATTAGGCTCTAACATTGCTTGTAATTACTTTTTCAGTCATATTTTCTTTTCTCTTGACATATTGTATGGAGCTTTTCGTATCACCTTTTTATCAGGAATTTCAAATGGAACCGCATGTGATTTCATTGCTGGCGGGTAGTTTCCCACACAAACGAGCTCAGGATCTACAGCTATAATGCCTTCGTCGCACAGAATTACTCGTATTGGTCAGCGGGCCTCAGCCTTTGCCTTCACTATTGATTCTTTAACGAGGACTTTTGCGTCCCAATAAAGGTTTATCTTGAGTTACTTCATGTCAGGGCGAGATATAAAAAAGCCACATGTTACATCTGGGATTGCTAACACGTGGCTGGTGACTAAATTACTTCTAAATTCAATTACTATGGACGCCCACTCGTTGCGTAAGCTCACCGAACTATCGTATTCTTGCACGTTGAGAGCTTTGCCAGTGTAAAAACAATTGATGTCCAATCGATTCGTTTTAATAATTGAAACGAACTCCACTGTCTACAAAGGGTTTCATTTCGACACCAGCTATCTTGATAGGTACAGGGGTGAGCACTGTTAGGGTGAACACCTCCTCAGTATTCAAGATCGTATAACTTCAACATACCTTCTACTTCAGGGGGGAAATGTGCCGAATACGACGCCTAATGACGGTGCCGATGAAACAAATAAAACTTTTCGTTATTTTGTGCTAAACTTACCTGCTGAGGTGTTCACCCTAACAGTGCTCACCACTGTACCTGTAGCAAACTGGACGACGCTGTGTACCTCATCTGACGGGGATCGTTACGATGGTGCCGATGACTTTCACCGAGTTTTGGTTGTAGGTGGTAGGGTGTTTGATCATGTGCACTGACAGAATCGTGTTGGACGCTATCCCAATCATTATCAGCAGATTGGTACGAACTACGCATGTAGTTACGTGCATAGCTATTTGAGGATAGGCACTCCTCATGGGCACTCAGCTTTTCACGTCCTGATTGTTAAACGCCAGTTGTCTACTCCACATTGAGCCTTCCTGTTCCAGATCTGTTCCTGGTAACAGATTATGGAGGCACTGCAAAAGCTCCTCTAGGGTTCTTGGGGCTCTCACGTGAACTTCATTTTGTATTCCGTAGTGTTTAGATGCAACCAAGGACGGGAAAATAGGATCAGGACAGGAAAGAGCGAGGAAAAAGGACAGGAAAGAATCAAGACGCTCTTTCCTGTCCTGATCTTTTTTTTCCGTCCTTGGTAGCGTCTAAACACTACGGAATAAGATGAACCAACTAGCCCAGCAACAAGTCCTGATTCATTTTGAATGTCCACACCGAGACCCTGCGTCACTAAGGCAAGAACTGCCGTTTAGGGAAGTCTAGGTTCAGCGGCGTGCAGGAAACGACGCTTGTCAAGGAAATACTTTAGTGAAGAGCCTGATGTGGTAGTGGTAGCGTAGAGCAGCATCCCATCTGTTAGAAGCACTGATTTCAAAAGCAGCCAGGAAACTCACTTTGCATTTCTCCCAACATGGTGCTGCTTTGTCAAGAAGCTGCAAGTCGTACAATTTCCTTGGCGGTGGCATGAAGATAACCTCGCTTATTTTGAATGTTTTCATCATCAGAGATCCACTTTTCTTTTTCCGATGCGTACTCATAGAAGATAGCCATTGCTGAGGGCTTGGTGGTTTCCTGAAAAAATGTTCGGCTCCACAAACTTCTGCACTGGTTGGTCTAGGCTGAGTGACTGAACTAGCGTTATCAATTTTTGACCGAGTTGCGTAATTTTTCGCTAATTTTCGATAATTTTCATAACGATGCTCACCTTCTCCGCAGTGATTTCTTGCGTGAAGCGTCCATATTCCATTGGCTCCAGGATCTGTTCTTCCAGTGCCGGTAGTTTCAGATTTACCTTCACCGATTCCATTTGAAGAAGTTGCTCACGTCCTATGGACGCTTCTTTCTTAACTGTGTCTATGAGGTCTGCTGAACTAACATGACGTGGAAGCTCAGTTGATGACCCACTGTGCACTTGGTAACTTTTGAAGAGAACATGCTGCGATGACGTCTGGTTCGTGCAGAACGTAACCCACATGGTCGTCCTCGGCTGCGCCAAAATATGTAGTGGTCCGGGTAAAATAACTAACCACAAGACATAACTTCGGTAAGACGAGTTCTCCGCCAACACCTCTTCTTCTCCTTCTCTCCCCCCCCCCCGCCCCTTCCTTCTTTGCTTTCTCTTATTTCACAGTCCAGACGTAGTCCGCTTCCTATATAACCATGCTAGGTTTCATTACCTTACATGAATAAATGAAATTGCTCAAAAATTGTAAATAAAGACCTATTTCCAGATTTGTGGATACCTATATTGTTTTGAAATATCATTCATTTAGTAGTTCAGACTAAGTAATTAATTTCTGCATATCTTCTAAGTATCGCATTCCGAAACACACACGGATATAAGTACGTCAGTAGTGTTGCGTCAATATCCAGGTGAAGTTTTTAATCGTTCTTTCAAAAATGTGTTAAGCAATTTCTAGATCTGCCATTGTGCTTAGCGTGAAAGTGAGGTAATGTCAAGAGGTACGACGAAAGTTATAAAAAAAGCAGTTAGCCTGTCCAATAACCATGTGAGAAGGAGAAACGAAAGCCTTATGGCATGGCTTGTGTTTCAATCACATAACCTTTGCAGGCCTGTAAAACCTAAAATTGAACCTGCTCACTTGATTTGGTTGAGAGATTAATAATTTCTCATGCGAAACACTCTCTCATATTAAATTGTGACTTCAAACTCTTAATTAATAAAGTATTATATGTCGTTAGCACCCAATTTTCAATTACACTATTGAGACATTTACTTATGTTTCTCGGGTGACCGTGTCTTACCGTCTAACAAGTGTTCTCTTTGCGCAGGATGCACCTGTATGTATTGGAAGTTTCTAGAACGTTATCGATGGTTCTATCTGATGGCGCCAGCAATTACTCTAGAACCTGTCATGACTCATGTATAAAAGCCGACGCGCTTGACCTAAAGTCCCTATACCTTCGGAAAAGTACCGCCATCCTTTGAACAACGCCACTTCTCTCTCTCCTGCATCTTCGATTGGACGATGATAGCGCGCACTTTCCATTCTTTATATTGTTGCACACGAGGTGTTTAATGTCGAACCAGATGAATCTGCTTGATGAGAGCGTTTCGAGCGTGGTCCCTAGGCAGCTTGGCTCACGTCGATCTCCTCTTTCTTCCACGTGGTTTTCTGCGCGGCAGCCGTGGTCCATGGCAAGAGCTCGTGACATATTTTGTTTTTTTCCGCCTCAGCGCCATGTCGAATGACATTCGACATGGCGTAGGCGGCGCGCTCCCGGCCTGAAATCTTCAACGGGGACTTTTGAGGGGCGACTTGCTTTCGCAAGCAAAAAGTAAAGAAAGAAACAAGCGTTTTAGGAGAGGCGGCGGCGGAGGAGAGAGTAGATGGCGGTAGTTTTCCTATATAGAGACTTAAGATTGACCCGCTGATCAGATTTCGACGATCGCCGACTGGGTTCGTCGCTATCGCTGTGCTTCGACTGTACCTTGTTTTTGTCGGTACAGGTTCGCCCAATAAGGAATCAGTTTCGTCATTCACAGTTTTACGACTGTTTTCTTCACCGTCCTGCTACGTGACACTATGTTTACAGCGAAAGCTGTATATGGCTAGGCGAAACGAAAAACCGTTCGTCCCATGTTTCTCTAAACGTCTCCATTGGCTGCGCCGTCAGTTACGTCGTTCTCTACGTCGCACCCGAGCGCGCGGGCCATTGGCAGCGCTGTTAGTGACGTCGTTCTCTGCGTCGTACCTGATCTGCCCGCAACGCCGGCTCCTCGGCTCGCCGTTGTCGCATGCGTTCGGTATCTCAAGTTAGCTCGGCTTCGTGGTTCGCAGCATCCGCCCGCCATTTTCGCTTGCGTTACACTTAGCGATTTCAACGTGGACGTTTCGTCGTAGCCGAAGCCAAAGTGCCGCTCGAGAAACTCCCGCCGAAAGCGCTTCAATCCAGCGCCAGGATTAACCTACTGCTAAACACCGGGGCCCTACGTTTCAGCTTCGCTGGTTAACCATCTGTACGGAGTGCTTGGGCGGTGTTTTTTTTTTTTTCATTCGATCAACGCGACATCTCCTCCAACCAGAGTTTAAAAATAGACTGCTGGACGAGCCTGGGCAGCCACTGTTGTATCCCCTCGACAGGCATCGACTGGAACCAACCACTTTCTCAACAACCGGCTTCCTATACTCTTGGTAACTTTCTTATTCCAGATGTCAAATTTTATTTAATCACTGCTCTTTGTAATTTTTAATGCCTTCGTGCTCTGAGACTGTATCAGAAAGAGCGTATACATAGGGTGTGGTATAGTGTATAAATAGTGTATACATACACTCCGAGGTCAGTTCGCATACTTTTGGATGTGTCGTTGTCCGACAGCCAATAAACTTCATCGATCTTGCATGTCTTTTCTTTTTTTTAATGTCCCCCGCCCGGTACTTGAAGGCCTAGAACTGCATGCACGTTGTCAGCATGATGTACAATTCTTGACAAGAAATTAATTAGCGCAGAGTTTTCATAAACGTAAATGGAAGAAACACAGATGGCGATCACTGCTGTCGGACAAATATAAGTCCCAAAGGGTCTAAACAGATTTAAATATATACACATATATTTGCAAGCCTCGAAAGGCGACTCTTGCACTCGCCAGCCCAACAGTGGAGACAATGAAATGCTAAAATAAAATTTTATAATGCACGAAGTCGACTCAGAATAATGTGTAGTAGGAAATCCATGCCGTAAATGACAAAACGAGATAGAAAGGCGAATATAGGAAACAAAATCAGTAGCACGGAAAGAATAAAATCACGCTAGACCTCCGGAGGGAAGCATCATCTGCTGCCTGTTCCCACAGGGCCCCAGGGATCAGCGCGGAAGCAGACGACGTCCCGCTGTGTCGTCTGTCCGGTGAAGACAGACTGATTAGCTATTCCTTCAGATTGTGTGATGTTTCATCCGATTTTTTTCTCTTGCGATTCTACAGGTCCTATATCGCTCGTTCTTTTTTTTTTTTTTGCTCAACGAGTACATCAAATAAATGTGAGAAGTGAACATTGCATTTAGATACATTCGCTTAGGAACGCCCGAAAAAGTTACGAGTATGCTACATGGAGCGTCGTGAAAAAATGCAAGAGGAAGAAGCAAATGAAACGTTTGTTAAGCGTCAAATTATTTCTGACACTTGCGTGTATTTGTACGTAATGTTATTTAGCTCACTGGCACACTTTGACACGAAGAAAAAAGCGCGCATCCGGCGTACTTTGGGAATTGGTGTGTGCAGAATATTGTTTAGTCCCACAGTCGTACACAACTTGTCATTATTTATCACTTTGCTGGCGCAAATGAGCGTTTGAATTATCTCAAGATCTAGCTGGAAAAGAGCAATAGAATGGTAAATGTGAGTACTAGTTGCCAGCCATTCGAATCTCCCGCGCAATTTGGAGGTTCCTTTTCTATCCATCAGGTGCCGCGCCAGGCACAACGGTCGCCCTGTAATTCTTCGGCTACATATGTCCCGTTCAGACTCCTATAATTTCGTTCACAGAAATGTCAGTTTCATCACATTTAGTGCCTATTCAGAATCACGAAAAGCGTAGAGCTGCAGAACTGGTTAGGAATTTTTCATTCTTCCGTAAGTTTCGGGAACTTTAGAGATTTAGCGTGGAAGCTTGGGCGTGTTGGTGATTCATTGGAAAATACGCAGCGCAAGAAAGACACAGACACGAGAGAGCAACACGCCCAAGCTTCCACGTTAAATCACTTCTAGCGCTGTGTGCGTGTCGCTCTCTCGTGTCCGTGTCTTTTTTGCGCTGTGTTCGATTTCCATCTATACCCAGTAGTACCAACTTTCCTTTTCAAATCCATTAATTTACGTTGTTTACAAGAACCTCCCTGAGAAATCTGATGTTATTCCGAGCATTTTTGACGTGTTTTACAGTGAAGCTGTATATGACTACGATAACGAGATTTCTTCATCTCCGCCGACAGAAAATTCAGTTGCCGGGAAGCGGCAACTGTAGCGCACGAATCAGGGAGTGACGTCACTACACTTTCATGTGTAAAAGAAGAACCCGCCGAACAAGTGATTTCATTTGTGTTGTGAAACACTATGTGATAGCGCTCGACCACCTATAGTTAGGGTCCCCGAAGAGCAGCGTGAACACGATGATCGAGTGGCGACGGAAACAGAAACGTCAATATGCACGACGGCGTCCTGCTCAGGTTAGGCAGGACGAAGCGGTTCCCGGCCAAAGCAAGCCACGCCCAGATAGGACGCCTGAAGAACAGTGCGAATACGATGAGTGAAGAAAGGAATATACACAACGGCGTCGTGCTCTGCTCGGCAGGACCCAGTTCAAGGCTACGTCACGTTGGCCTATCGGATCAGGTGCTACCACAGCTTTGCTGGTCAACCACCTTCACAGTGCGCATAGGAGCTCATTTTTTTACTCTGTGCGCCACCGGCCATTTTTAGTACCATCGCTTGGTCACGCCGCCGACGCCGCCGCCTGATTTTTCTATAATGGCGTGAGTATACTTTCATACAACGCATATTAGCCAATACAAAATTATACCAGGTGTTTTTTTGTTTGTTTCTTTGTGTCTAGACCATACAAAATATTTAGGAACCGCCTGCGGCAGATAGTTATTCAAGGAATTGAATTACACAAACAGGCGGACATTATTTGTAGGACGAATCAAAATACATATACGAATGATCGACAAAAAATCACGAATTAACTTTTAAAATATCACCTTATTGCACATATCACAATTTACAAATTGTAGTCTGTGAGTAATTCTCAGGACGACACCACTTTCGTGACATTCGTTTCCAAAGTGTGCGATTAAATACTTTGGCGTTCCAGAAGTTCCAGTTACTTTTGTGCTTCAAGTCATATAACAGCGGTCCAATAAAAATAAAGCAAAAGGATATTTAGTGTATTCTACCCGAAAGTATCACTGCGCATATGTCCAATAAAGTAATTAAGAAGTATTTTTGGCCATTTGTATTATTTAGTCGACTAAGTATTTAGATTTCTCATGCGAGTAATATGCATCGGTTTAAGCAATCCAATTCAAGGACTAATATTACGCTGACGCAATTTTTAAAAATTCATCATGGTCTAAAGTCGCATTTCGCGGCATAATTTTGTTCTGCACAATTTCACAATTTCTTTCGGCACGAGTTATTTCTTTTCTTTTTCTTTTCTTTTTTTTTTTGCATCAGTGTACATTAGCGCTGTATATAGCGTTGGATTGTGCTTCTCAATTGCTGGAAGCGGCTAAGAAAGTTTCGGTTTGAAATCGAATGTGTAGGTTAACCAGACGTGTGAATTGAAATTATTTAGTACACGATCGGTTTCCTCCCTCTCCTTATGCGTAATAAGAAGTAGCTACTTTGTTTTCCCGCTGTCCTGGGAGAATAAATGTGGCACTCAGATTCAGTTTGCATGGGCACTGGAACCATGTTTTCGGTGATTTGCGGTGAAAGTTGAAACTGTTCAGATTAACTGCAGCCTATGCAGAAAATGTCGTGTGAAAGTGTTCCATACGATTACAAGCGTATTTTCCGAACCGCACGCGAAGTTTCTTTAATGTTTCCAGAAAAAAAAACCTGCCAAACAGTTTTTATTTTCCGAGAATAGGGAGAGGTTTTCGGGCAAAGGTGAACCAAATTTTAACAGCAGCTATCACAGCACTTCATAGTTTTTACAGAAGAGATGATAAGCATTGTACGTACTTTATCATCCGTGTGTGTCAGTGTCCTGGGACAACTGTATGTCACACCGGGTCCACATTCTGTGTAAATACGGATATATTAGGGATAACGAGAAACGAATGTTTAACATTTCCGACATAATCTCATTTTTCCAAATCATTACGTAACACTATAGGCGTCTTCCTATTTCCATGTCTAACACGAGACGCATATGTTCCTCTTAAACCAAGGGGAACTAAACGATGTACCTTATTTAGATTAATGAGATCAGCATTATTTAGGTACTTCGCACACTTTTCGGGAGCTGACTGTCAACCTGTGTCCCTAACCGTTTTTCCACCAACTCGAGTCTCGAGTAGTCCGCGGTGAAATCGGTCGAACATCGACCTGCTGTGCTAAAGAAGGGAGGTTTGAATTCAACCGTCGGACCGACATGGGTCGCACAGTGTATGTGACACTGTCAACGCACTTCTTTGGCGCCGACATGGGTCACTGGGTAAGCGGCAGTGGGCATGTGGCACTGGTTGTGTAACGCTCTTCAATGAGCCTCTTTGACGCCGACTTCGAGCACTGGCTATGTGAAACTCGCTCTGTGCTGACCTTCAATTAACCCTTTTGATACCAACTAGGGGCACCGAGTACGTGCCAGCAGGTGTGCGCAGATATTCGATTAACCTCTTCGACGCCAAGTTGGGGCAACTAGGTGCGTACCACTGGGTATGCTCGACGCAATCGAACCAGCGCCACGCGCTGTTCTTATGGCGGCACTGCTACATGGCATAGCGTGTAGAGTGGAGTGCGTGTAGAGAGTAGCTCAGCTGCATACGCGTTTTGGCGTTAACACCATGGAGTGTCGCTACAAATACGCACAGGTCGATAAACTACGGTGTTACACAACTGGTATATAGCGTCTTTTCTCAATGTGCCGAAAGAAGCAGACACGACACTCATAAGTTAACGCAAAAGGTGGTCCACGTGATGAGCTAAACGCGGATAACGTTTAAAATAGCAGGGTTTGTTTACAGTCAAGTAAGATTTATAATACACGTACCTAAAAGAAACTGTTGTGATGGAAATTGGGATATGAATCCACAAGGTCGCATGAGACTGCTGCATGTGTGTGTGTGTGCGTGTGTGTGTGTGTGTGTGTGTGTGTGTGTGTGTGTGTGTGTGTGTGTGTGTGTGTGTGTGTGTGTGTGTGTGTGTGTTGGTGTGAATAGAATAGGTGGATGGCTGTGTGTGCACGCGTACCTGCGTGCGTACGCGTATTTGAGTGTGTGTGTGTTCACGTAGTTTGGCTAGTCGATGTCTCCACATAATACGCGCGCGAAGTCAAAGTGCTGGCCTGGAGAGTTTGTCGTATGTATATAGGTGTAGCGACGCACTTGAGAGCAAGTCTCACCTCAGTGGTAACTTCGATTCTCCTGAACAAATACACGTAAAACCCAGAAACGTTTTACTAACCAGCAAATTAAACAATATTAATGTAATATTTTGTATTTAAGAAAAGGCGTTGAATTCTACCGACTTCAGAAAGCGAAATTTACACTTACGGTCTCAGTGAAATCATAAAGATTGCCACAAACCAGCAACCTAAAATAAGAAGCTGCAGCGCAAGGCACACGAATTCATAACTCATTAACAAGAAAAGATATCGCACTTTTGTCGGCTGCATAAGTTCAAAGTCGTCAAGGGCAAAATGTGAAATTTCACTACCTGCCGTGAAATTCGTACTACGTTTACGAAGGCTTTGCGAAAGTACTACTCACAACTCATTGGCACATTACAAAGTGGTATACAAAACGTTAGGTTTGTCTAATCTAAACTTCCAAGTCGGTGAAGCTTATTGTATTTGTACATCGTGTTTCTTATTGCCGTATTACAGATCTCAGATTGTGGAACTTTTGCAGTTTTGAAGAATTTTAGAAGTGTTCAAGGTAATAAAAATCTGTAGGTGCAGTCAGTAGGTTGTGAAAATTTCCTTTGAATGCATAACTGATCGAATGCGGCGCAATGAACACCTAGCAAAGCAATTTCATCATTCTTAGCGTTTAGATAGGAACTGTTCCGGTAAAGGTGCGTCTTAATGAATAACAGCTCTGATGCTTGAATGACACACATACCTGCAGCAGCCACAAGTGATACGCCAAAACGCTTTCGAGAAATGTAAGCCACCAAATCAGTGCACCCGGAAAAATAACTCGGGCGCAAGCAGATTAGGACAATACTTTCTATTCATCAGGGCACGTCAAAACAACGCCTAAATTAGATAACAGCGGAAGCGAATTGACGTTATCTACGAAATAACATTGTCTCCGTTTACGAAGTAGGTATACGGACTACAGGTAGACAAAAGAAAACACTAAATATTATAGCGTTAGCTGAAGCCAGTAAGAAACCTTGCTATTGAGTTAAGGAATGTCGAGGCGGTGTGACGCGAAAAACGGCCCTGTCGCTTCTAGAGACGCCGGGAGAAGAGGGCGAGAGCAGGTTTTACTCCACATTCGTGTCGAGCTTATTTCCTGTTCCAATTTTGCACGTCACGCACGCGCGTCAAGTCAAGCGTGGGTGCTGTTCACAACGCGAAGAATTCCGATCACGCCCCTGGCCCCGCAACACTGCTCACTCCCTTCCTCGCTGCTCGCGGACGCCTTTCTCCTGATTCCTTAAATGACCAAGTTTCACAGCGAACCGCGTAGCGGAGGCACAGCGAAGCAGCCCGCAAGTGGCATGAAAGAATTCCTTTCGTCGCCCTGTTTCTCACTCGCGAGGAGCTTTGTAGCCGGGGAGAAATCTGGCAATCGTCCTACGCGCCTTCTTTGAGCGTCAGATGCGAGGAATGCATTAGAAGCGCGCGCCTGCGGTTCGTGTTGTCGCCGTGGTTGGAAGTTGTAATCCAGTTTGCGACGAGGACTAGCTCGATGACGACTTGCTACTGTATATTTCTCTCGCGGAGACATTCTGGCATGCCTCCTTAAACGAAGCTTCCCAGTCAGTTTTCACTATTTGTTTTACACGTTATGCGGAAAGCTTTCGTTATTTTAGCTGCGCTTTGTGTCGCTAACTTTCGATTCCATTCGGACAAACTTCAACACTTAAATATCGTCACGCGTGCTAGAGACGCGCTTCTTTGAAGAAAGTGCAACTTTTTCAACAACGTGCGTTTGTAATGACGGTTCCGACATGCCTTGTTCATGGTTCTTCGTATGGTCTAAGCCTTAGTCTTTTTTCTTTTTGTTCCTCCAGGTTGGAGTGATGTAACCGTGCGTCTCGCTTAAAGTATTTCACCCGAGAATGCGTGAGAAAGCGTGCTTTAGAATGCAGTGCTCAACTGCTGCAGTCTTGTAGGGCTGCAAAAGAAACAAATTTAATCCTGGTGAGCGTTGAGTAACAGAACGTTTTATTGAATGACGCCTCTTCAAATTGTATCAAATGCACCTCTCCGCCTTTTTGCACTTGCTTTGAATGCATATTACCTGCATATAGCGTTTCAATAATGGGTCTCGTCTACATCAGGTTAACAACTGCATTTCGTCTGGCGATTTGTCGGGAATTCGATTACCTTTTCAACAGCATCGTAGACAATTTTGCAGTCTTGTTTACTGTTCACTAAATAAATCATCAATCTATCTATCGATCTATCTATCTATCTATCTATCTATCTATCTATCTATCTATCTATCTATCTATCTATCTATCTATCTATCTATCTATCTAAAGCTAGCTATCTAGCTAGCTATCCAACCAACACCTGTCTTTCAGGTAATTGAATTTCTAAGACAAACATGCATTGCAAAGACAGTAATTTTCTGTACGGAGTTCCGCACCTCAGCTTTACTGAAATGTAAGCGCACGTGGCATAAAAAAAGAGAACTAGAGGTAAGAATTTCAAAACAACTCTTTCAGTTTATTGCACGATGCTCAGTTTGTATTCCTACCACGTTTTCAACCAGTACTGGAAGCTTCGTCAACATTCATTCCAAAATAGCAACTCCGATATGAAAGCATTCCGGAACTAATGCTTCTTATTTCCGGCATGCGTACAGCTTCAACTTTGGAGGTGACAGAAGCAGTGGAATGAAAATTGGAAGCTGGTACGAAATATCAATAAGATTTTATAGCTAGTAAGGTTTCTAGGGGTCAGGGATCTGAATCAGTTCAGCTGGAGCTTAATGGCTCCGAATCACTTCCTCCAGTTCCTCTCCATCCTTAGCCTGTAATGAAGTTCCCTGGCTTGTTTTGTAGCTGCTACAATTTCCTGCCATGAGCTTCTTCCGCACTTATCTCCCCGTTTCCAATTCCCCCCTTCTTGCTTCTTTTCTGTAGCCGCGCCTTTTACCTTCGCTCCGGTAATAGCTTTTCAACCTTTCCCTCACACTGCGCATCGGCCAGAAGGCCGAGAATCATCGGTCGAAGTACTAAATACAAGAAAAGTGTAGCTAAAAGAAATAGAAAGACAAAAGCACGCAAGCCACCGGCCCTCTGATAGGAAGGGGCCTTAATTACCCATTAACCCGTCAGTGGCTCCGAATGGGCTAGCGAATGCGATCGGTGCGCGCTCGACGAGAAAGGTACGGCCGCGCAATTACACCGTGGAGATGGAGAAGGTGCCCGGAGCGGTGTAGCAGTACCGCAATGACCGCAGCGATGAAGAGGTAGCTTAGAGAGGAGCGGCAGACGAGCTCAATAGTTTACGGCTCTTAATATTTGTTTTTCTTTTCTTTTATTTGCGACGTCGAAACGCGTCTGCTTTGGTACTTATGTACTGCCTCAAACTCACGAACCAGCTGCTGCTGAAATGAACATTCACCGAGCATGAGATGCCTGAGGGCCAGCGTTTCAATAATGGGTCTCGTCTACGTCATGATAACAACTACCTTTTCTTATAACCAGTATATAGCCCCCTTTCCTTTACTGTCGGTGAGGCAGGATAATAAGCGGGTGCGTAGTGTAAGACGGCGATGTCTAAATCTTCAAAAAATGGAGTGTTGAGTTGGGATATAGTGAAAGAAAGGGCAGACGTTGGAGGGTCTGCTGCCGTTTATTCAAGTGTCTTCAATCCTCGACCTTCCTGCCAACCTCTGTGTGCTTTGGACAGTAACTGAGATCAGACGTGGGCCATTTTTGGTCTTCTCATATTTGGATAGCGGTGCGTTTTTAAGGCCATGAAAGCCACCAGAAGCGAAGGTCAAATGCTCATTTGATAGCCTGTAATTGTTACAGTAATAGCTGCTATGCGCTCAAGCCAAAGTGGTTTTCTTGTCCGTCGGTGTCCCTCATTCAAAGCCCAGAAGGTTTAGGAAAAATGTCTTAAGAATTATTAAAAGTCACCGTGCGCCATGAGGATTCGAACTCCGGACCCACAGGTTTCCCACTCCATCATTCTACGTCGCCGCCTCTCCGCGATGCTGCAGCGAAGGATACTGTACCTGGAGAGCACTGTGCTAGGCTTTCTAAGTGCTCGTAATAGTGATTGGGGGATATGCCAGTTTTTAAAGCCTATATATAAAACAGCGCCGAAGTGCAAGAACATAAACGAATGTAAACATAAACGAATAGAACATAAACGAACATAAACGAATTGGCAGTCAGCGGCAAACCGTGACCTGCTGCTAACCACTTCTTGTTCTTCTAATCGGCCGGATAACCCGTCACCTTCGTATCAGTGCGTGGGTGGATCGTCCACATACGGAGCCAACTTTTGTCTCGGAATACGCGTCGACGCATGCGCTGGGCTGCTGTCGTTGACGCCTCAAGCTGTGTGCCGCCACCCCCCTTACCGTCGAAGTCACCGATGCTGAAGCCTTCGTCCTCCTGGTGTCGACTGTGGTGTACTTAAATCCTACTTCTGCCACACCCTTGTGCAGTCAGCGGCAAACCGTGACCTGCTGCTAACCACTTCTTATTCTTCTAATCGGCAGGTGAGCTCATCGTATTGACCTGTTTCTATTTTTTCTTACAAACTCTTTGTTTGCCGCTGACTGCACCGATATGTCAAAAATTTGTGCCTTGTGCTCCCAGTTGCTGCCAACGGATGGCAAATTTCTGACGTGTATGTTGTGTAAGCGAGGGTATTTACTGAGGGCACCTACACTAAGATGTCAATTGAGAGGCGTGAAGCTTGGTCGTGCCAGGCTTCCAAACAATCTGGAGCGGCGACAAGTGATGCTTCGTTCTCCCATCAATTGACATCAGTAAGCCAAAAACTGGATCAGCTTACAACAACAGTCGGAGCGCTTGGGGTTAAAGTAGAGGAGAGAGAGAGAGAGTAAACTTTAATTGGGAAAGGCAAAAAAAAGAAGGAAAATGTGGGTGGAGCCCCTAGTCCAGGGCCCCACTGGCTTGAGCGGCTCGCTGGGCTTGGTCCAGGAGAGCCACTGACTGCCCTGTTCCTCGTCCGCAAACCATGCTTCCCACTGCCTTAGAAAGTGTTGTTTAGTAAATTTGTGTGTGTTCGCTTGTGGAGGTCTTCTCGCGCATATGAGTGTGATGTGTGGCAATGTAGGCTTTTCGCCACACCACGGACATTTGTCTGCGTACGCTTCGCCATGTATTTGTCTTAGCTTGTGTAGATTAGGATAAGTGTTCGTTTGGAATCGGCGCCAGTCCGTCGCTTGCCATCTGGCGCCGAAGATATCTCTCGCAGTCGTTGGAAAGTCCCTACGTGGCTGGTCCGCCGCTCAGATATTTAGTACTCGAGCTAATCGGTCCACCCTCGTATTTCCCTCCATGCCTTCGTGTGCCGGGCACCACGTGAGGCTGTGAAAATTACATAGCTTATTGCCTATGATCCTAATCACCGCCCGGGGTACCGCCCCTGACAGGAAGAGGCGACACGCCGCCTGTGAGTCGGTGATGACAGCCGCGGATGTCCCTCTGCATTCGGCGTCCTTCAAAGCTAAAGCTACCGCGGTCGCCTCAGCGGTTGCCGTGCATGCGGTTTTTACTGATGCCCCTACTACCCGTTCCTGACACGTGGCGACTACAATGTGTATGCCACATCCAGAGTAACTTGCGTCCGTGTAGTAGACGTCCGGCTTGCCTTCGAAACTCCTTCGCAATGCTCGCACCCGAGCCTCTTGTCTTCCCCCGTGGTACTTCGGGCTCATATTTTTTGGGATTGGTGCTACGCATATACGTGCCCGAATTTCACTATCGAGAAGTGATGTATCGTCTGCGCTATACAACGGACGATGTGCATACCCCAGTCTCTTTAGAACAGTTCTCCCTTGTTTGGTTTTGCCTAACCTCTCTCTCTGAGACAAGAAAACGGCCGCTGCGTGTTCTTCGAAGGTGTTGTACACCCCTAGCTTCTCCATTCGTTCCGTGCTGGTGCTATGAGGGAGCCCAAGGGCAGCCTTATATGCTCGTCGTATTATAATGTCCAAGTTACTAGTGTTTAAATCCACGGCAGAAAGGCTGGCTGAGACTGTAGGAGAAGTACAAAAGTCTATCGAATTTCTCTCCACGAAGTACGACTCCGTTCTCTCCGCTGTATCAGATAACCAAGCTGAACTTGGTGAACTTCGTGCTCACTGCTAGTCACCGTCCACAACTGTTTCTGCTCAGGCTGCAACCATCCACTCTATGAACACCGAGATCAATGCCCTTGAACAATATACCAGAAGATGCAACTCTGAGATACATGGTTTGCCGGTCGAGCGCAAGGAGAACCTCATGTCAATACTTGGCAAAGTGGCAGGGAAGCTAGGGATAGAATTTCAGCCTTCGGATGTCGCAGTTGTTCACAGGCTGCCAGCTCGCATGGATAGCATTCCGGCAATCATTGTTCAAGCACACACAGTTGCAATCAAACAAAAATGGCTGGATGCTCGCAAAGGTCTCCCAAAACTTGTGTTGCATGGCATGGTTCCGAATCCTCGCCTATATTTCAACGATAATTTGACTCGTGCTAATCGGGATTTGTTTCGTCAAGCTTGCATGAGAGGAAGGGAAAAAGAATATAAATTTGTCTGGACACGCGACGGAAAGGTGCTGGCGAGAAAGGCGGAAGGCTCTCCTCTCGTCCGCATTGATACTCTAATGGATCTCGAGAAACTTGTCTAAATATGGGCATTTCTAACGCACCCTCATTTGGTAGCTTTTCAGAAGCCCATCACTTCATTTCGAGTTCTAATAATGCACTCACAGCTATCCATGTTAATATCCGCAGCATCCGGAAACACTGGAATCATTTCTGTGCACTGATCTCTTCCTTCGTGTCTATTTGTGACATATTTGTGCTGACCGAAATTAATACTTCCACTGATTGCATTTCGTCATATTCCATTCCCGGTTATCAACTGCTTTCATACACGCGCTCACTGCGCAGAGGAGGGGGTGTGGCTATATTGTAAAAGATGCATGGTCGGTATCAAGGTTAACGCTTTCCTTCTCGCAAGCAGAAGTGGTCGCTTTGCGCCTATGCGCTGCTGAGCTATCGGCAACTGTATTGTCGCTCTACCGGGCCCCATGCTGCAATGTCCGATTGTTCTTATCAGAACTTGATGCAGCGCTATCATCCCATTCTCCTGACGACAACGTGCTTGTGCTGGGCGACATCAATATTGATACCCTTCGCCCTGCTGTGCCACAAGTTGCTGATTATCTCGACGTTCTATCGAAATGGGGTTTGGAAGGGGCTATTCATCTACCGACACTTGAAGAATTTCTATCTGGAAAACTGGTGAAATCGTGCATCGACCACATTAATGTCCGTTGTTCTAATCTTATAACACAGGCAGCTGTCGTTGAAACCAAGGTCGCTGATCATTATTTTATCTGTTGCAGTCTTGTAAACTGTTCGAATCCTCAAAAAGGAGACAGTACAAAAAAAGAAATTTGCATTGTTCATCCAAGGCTTTTTGACGACTGTATTGCAAAGCATGACTGGCACTCTGTATTATGCACTGTCTCCCCAGCTAATTTATACGATTGTTTTGATCAGATACTAGATAACTACAGGAAAAAATGTACCCGCTGTGTTAAGATACGATTACGCCATGAAGAGAACAAATGATTGTCGCCACAAATATTAGCTGCAATCAAGGAAAAAGACCGTTTGTGGACCCAAGCGAAACGGGCTCCGAACCACCCTGAGTTGCTACAAAAATTTAAACTATGTAGGAATCGAGTGAACGCCATGATCCGGTTGGCCAAGCGAAATCACCTACGTGGGAAATTTAGCGAAGCTCAGTCGAACATGAAAAAGACGTGGTCTCTAATAAATGAATTAAGAGGCGTATCTAAACGCGATGGCCACCAGTTGTCGCTTCTCTCACACTTTCCAGATGATGGAATCAGTGTTGCGAATGAATTCAACACTTTCTTTTCACGTGTCTCCGGTGTTGCTAAACCAGACCCCGAAGTATACATCCTAAAATATAGCGCATGCAAATCTGCGCATCTTCCTTCTATTTCAGAATGTGATCTCAAATCTATCCTTCTTACTCTAAAATCTAATAAATCACCTGGCATTGACGGAATTTCAGTAGATGAGTTACGCAGAAACTTTAATGCTATTAAGTGTGTGTTATTAACATTGCTCAACCATATTCTCGACGCTGGATTTATCTCAGAAGAAATGAAAAAGGCCCTAGTGATACCGGTGTTCAAGGGAGCTGCACGAAACAAGCATGAAAATTACCGTCCTATCTCCATTTTACCTTGCATCTCTCAAATACTGGAAAAACATATCTTGCAAGCTATGTTCACGTACCTTGATGCTAATACCGTTATATCAAATGCGCCATATGGTTTTATACCAGGTAAAGGCACACAGGACCTCCTAGAGGATATTTCAGACCTTATAAATTCTGCTTTCGAAACCAACCAGGTTGTATGTGCTCTATTCGTGGATGTTTGCAAAGCTTTTGATAGTGTGTGTCATAGTTTATTATTAACAAAACTCTCATTGATCGGATTTCGTGGGCCTTTTTTAAAATTACTTGCTAATTTTTTAGACAATAGAACACAGTTAGTATCTATAGGACAGTACCGCAGCAATATAACCTCTATAAAAGCCGGAGTGCCCCAGGGATCAATATTAAGTCCACTTCTTTTCAACTTATATGTCAATCATCTCGCCGCGGCTGTATCTACTGGCATATTTCAATACGCCGACGACACTGTCATTTTGTCTCGGCATTCCCGTTTCCCAGAAGCAGTTTCCCTTCTGCAAGATTCTACAATAAATTTGATGAACTGGTTCGCCAATAATGTGATTAATGTAAACGTCTCTAAAACACAGCTATTTGTTTCCATAATCCACTAAAAAAAGTTAGTTTAAGCGTCCCATTGCTGGCTCACTGTTCATCTTGTTCTCCGTGTTCTTGTACACCTGTTCCATATGTTTCATCTGTTAAATACCTTGGTGTACTTCTTGACAGTGACTTCACCTGGAATTCTCACCTGGCGTATGTTTGTTCAAGGCTCCGGGCAGTGTCTCGTACATTATACACTATCAGATACTATACGCCACTATCAGTTCGAAAAATGATACTGCAAGCCTTAGGTTATGGTGTTCTTCGGTATGGTATTACGACGTTCGGTCACTGCGCGAATCGTTGGAAAAATAGAATAAACTCTATCCTTCTCTCTATTTTGAAAGTTATTAGTTATGATTTAAGACTGCCCTCAGGCACAGACCTTTTTAAATCATTACGATGCTCTAACTTTGATGCCCTTCTCACTGAGACGGCTGTCCTGAGGCATTTTTGGTCCAACAAGTATAAAGTTCCTTACGTCCCTACACGCTGCCTTCGACCTAAAAACCGTTTTCGGGTGATTCGCTACTCCACCAGATATGGTCAGCGCACTCGTAGCTACTTTATACCGTCTTGCTTTAATAAACTACCCCCGAGTGTCTTTCGTGCAAAAACAAAATTCAAGCTGAAGCAACTGCTTCGTCGCATTCACCTCTAACTCTTCCGTAATATCTGTACTTTTCCTTCGTTAAATGCCGCTGCGGTATCAAAAACCTTAAGGTAACCATGTATTTCAGGCTGCGCATAGCTGTTGATGTATTAAAGGCATTAGAAATTTTTTCTTTTCCTCGAAAATATGATGGTGATCTATTATTGTATTTTTGCCATTGCATGTACGAATGGTCAACTCATGTAAGGCTGGGTGACGTTATATGAATTACCATCAGTTTTTTTTTCTTCTTCATGCACTGCTGTACACGTGCGTCTAGTGTTTGCATGTATGCGCGAAAGGAAAAAAAATGTATCTGCACTAGAGTGGTCCTAGGTAAAAGAATTCCTGTTGTCTGCTGTCTGTCGGCTCTGCCCTTCAAGCCCAATGAGGCTTTGACAGGCCAATTTTGTATTTGTTTCTGTACCAAATGTCAATAAAGTATTATTATTATTATTATTATTATTATTATTATTATTATTATTATTATTATTATTATTATTATTATTATTATTATTATATAAATGATTGATTGATCGATTGATTATTATTGCTGTCCGACCAGTGTATATAATAATTTTATGGCGGCGCTTTCCGATTTAAAGAAGGCATGTAGAAAAACAGTTTCGGTCCGAAAGCGAAGACCACACCTATACTGGCTGAGCAATCGGATAATAAAAGCTACCGAGGAAAAGGAAAACTTGTGGAAACGCTGTCGACAGCACCCTGATGATGAAACATTAAAATGCCTCTATCGAGAAGCCCGGAACAAGGTTACAGCACTGATGCGCTGTTCTAAGAGGAACTACTATCGCAATAAATTTTTTTCCTCGCGTTATAAACCCGCTAAAATTTGGTCCCTGGTAAGTGAGCTCTTATCCAAGTACGTATTTGGATCCGATAACAAAAAGTTTCGGATCTATCAATCAAAAATGTGGCGGACAGCTTCAATGATTTCTTTTCTTCGGTTTGCGCAGATAATGATGGACCCACTGCATGATCCTGTTGTTCACAACAGTGGTCTTGTTTCAATAACAGATTCGGCTTTTCTTCCACCAATAACTAAAGAAGACTTATATCGATTGTTACATCGATCTAGAAAAAGCCGTGCTGTCGGACTTGATGGCATATCAGCAGAAGACATACGTCGCAACGTCAGAGTTCTGGCCGATCCGCTCCTTTTTATCTTTAATAGAATCCTTGATACTTGTATAATACCAGATGCACTAAAGAGAGCACGCGTGATACCAATATTTAAAGGCGGAGATGCATCGAAGCCAGAGAACTATCGCCCCATCTCTGTTCTTCCTTTCTTGGCGCAACTGTTGGAAAGACACGTGCTTGAAACGATTGAGGGGTTCGTCTTAAAACATGACATCTTATCTTCTTCCCAGTATGGTTTCATACCTGGAAGAAGCACGCATGCGCTTTTTGAAGAACTGTCGGATCTTCTATATCAAACATTCGAACATAACCAGGTAGCCTGTGGTCTTTTTTTTAGATATATCTAAGGCTTTTGATTCAGTAAGCCACAGTATTCTTTGTGCTAAATTACACAATTACGGGTTTCGGGGACTTTTCCATGCATTTATACAAAACTACCTACTAAATCGGTCTCAGATTGTATGTATTGGCGACCAAAATTGTTCTTTGCGGTTTTCTAAAGCAGGAGTTCCACAGGGTTCTGTTTTGTCTCCGCTTCTTTTTAATTTGTACGTTTGTGACTTGGCACAGGTAACTACTTCATGTACTATTTTTCAGTATGCAGATGATACGTTGCTTGTTTCTAAGCACATGCAGTACGAAGCAGCTGTCGCTTTACTTCAAAGTGACATAAAAAATGTGATGAACTGGTTTCGAAAAAACCGTATAAAAGTCAGTGCTCGGAAAACTAAATTAGTATGCTTCAGAAATCCTTTAAAGGCTGTTGTAACCAGTCAACATGTCTTCCTACACGGTTCGGATTGCATAGACTGTGTTTGGGCTCCAGTACAATATGCGGATAGTGTCAACTACCTTGGAGTATATTTTGAGACTGACTTATCTTGGAATATTCAAATGGATCGAATTTGTGCGAGATTGCGTAATGTTGCTTGTGTCCTTTACCGTATAAGAAGTTATGCACCTACCAAGATTAAAGAAATGATAGCGCATGCTTTAGGTTATTCGCATATAAGGTACGGCATTTGCTGTTTTTTTAATTGCAGCGGATTTTGGAAACATAAAATTGACAGCCTATTAAAAAGTATACTAAAAAGTGTTGCATACAACCAAACCACGGATAACTTATTTCGAGATTTAGAAATGCCTGATTTTGAGTCCTTGTTTCGTTCGACAATTGTGATGCGTTATTTCTGGAGCAATGATTTCCGAGAACCTGTACATAAAAGTGTTGCTTTGCGTAGACATCCCAAATATGTAGTTCCTCAGACACGAACACGTTATGGAAAAGGACAAAGAAGGTACTATATCCCCCACCTGTTCAATAAACTTCCCAGTGCAGTAGTGGATCAGACAAATTTGTCGGGATTAAAAAAGGCCCTCAAGGCAATGATAGACTAAGTTTCACATGTATCAGGTCTATTTTGTTGTGTGGTGTTTGCCAAAATGAATGTAAGAGTGTTATTCACGCTGCTTTCACGATTTTTTTCTTTTTCGATAGGTTGTAACGTTGTGCACATCGTGTGCCATGTTTACTCAGTTTTAATGGTTGTTGTGTACTACGTGTTTCATTTGAACATCAAGTATTGTTTACGTGGCATGTTTACCTGTGATACGTTTTCTCTTTTTTTTTTTTTTAGTTTGACATTTGGTGTGTAATAAGGTTGCATAAAGCTTTGCCCTGACTGCCAGGTTTCTGCCATACAAGCCCACGGAAGGCTTTGGCAGACCTCGCAAAATGATATGTACAAATTGATTGTTTATAATCAAGATTATTATTATTATTATTATTATTATTATTATTATTATTATTATTATTATTATTATTATTATTATTATTATTATTATTATTATTATTATTATTATTATTATTACTACACCGTTCCGCAAGTTGTACACAACAATCTGTCTTCCTCAGCTCGAATACGCGTCGGTCGTCTGGAATGGCATTTCTAGATCCAACAGTGACATTATAGATCGGGTCCAGAAAAAGTTTCTAAGCATATATCATCACCGCTTTGCAAACACGGACTCTGGACCCTGCTCTAGCACTGTTGGACTATTGCCATTGCCCTTACTTCGCTGCCGACGTAATCGTGCTGACCTGCTTTTCCTTTTCAAACTCCTTCACGGTATCCTCATGTGCCCCGAACTCCTCAGTTGTATCACATTTCGTATTCCGCGCAAAATCACCAGAGAACACAGACCATTCCATGTTGCTGCCTGTCACCACCAACACTCAGCCGTCCATGGAATACAGAGTCTTTACATAACGCCCACTTTCATGACCTTGATATTTTTCACAACTCTCTGTCTTTGTTCTGCTCTCAGCTTTCCGTTGTTTTGTCTTAGTTTCACCATATTGTTCAACTTCCCTTCTTCATTTTATTATGTATGCATTTTGCGCCTTCGGTTACATGTATGTACACTTTTCTTTTCAAGATTGATATTTTTTATTCATTGTTTTTTTTTTCACTGATACTCCCCTGCTGTATTTATTTTTCTATGTGTACGTGCGCCAGCACCCAGACCTCACGGTTGTTCCTGGGCACAATAAATAAATGATTGATTGATTGATTGATTGATTATTGAAGTCCAAGCAGTCGCGGATTGTTTTGCTGCCCATTTCTCTTCCTTATATAAGCCTTCAGGTTTCAACGCTGGTGTCAGTCAGCAGCACAATACGGCTCCTACATCTAGTCCTGTGTTGTTTGATCCAAAGCTGATCATCGAATGCCTTAAGCGCTTGAAGCCTTCCCTATCTTGCGGTCCTGATGGCATCCCTTCCGTAATCTTAAAAGCGTACGGCAGTATATTTGCCCCAGTATTGACATCTATATTTAATAGCTCTCTGAATACTTCCACCTTCCCTCAAATGTGGAAAACTGCTCGCGTTTTTCCTGTATTTAAGTCTGGCTGTAAAACCGATGTCTCAAATTATCGCCCGATTTCTCTTCTCTGTGCCACATCTAAGGTTTTTGAGCTTGCTCTTCACAACGTATTGTCTTGTACTGTGAAGAACACGTTGATTCCGATTCAGCATGGATTCCTCACCGGCCGCTCTACTATCACAAATCTCGCAAGCTTCATGACACATATCTCCGCGCCGGTACTTCAAAGGGGGCAAGTAGACACCATATATTGCGACCTCAGTAAAGCTTTTGATGTGGTAAGCCACTCACTGCTTCTCATCAAGCTTACGCACTTTGGTGTTGACTCGTCAATTGTAAATCTATTGCGGAGTTATCTTATTGGTAGATCATGTTTTGTTAACGTCAACGGCCAAACGTCTTCATCGTACATGGTAACCAGTGACGTTCCTCAAGGATCAGTGTTAGGACCACTCCTT
This sequence comes from Dermacentor silvarum, assembly GCF_013339745.2. NCBI lineage: Eukaryota > Metazoa > Arthropoda > Arachnida > Ixodida > Ixodidae > Dermacentor > Dermacentor silvarum. The sequence goes on along the minus strand of NW_023607055.1, from coordinate 7,212 downwards.
TTTTTAATTTTTATTAATGACGTTGTTTCCGCCATTCGGCATTCTTCATTCCTCCTATATGCCGATGACATAAAGATTTTTAAGGCAATTCACACTGTTGATGACTGTCGCATCCTGCAGTCTGACCTGCTTTCTTTTTCTAAATGGTGCACAGATAATAACCTCACCTTGAATGCGGCTAAGACCAAAGTCATGACTTTCACCCGCAAAACAGCAAGCATCTCTTTTTCTTATTCAGTAGATTCTGTACCATTGTGTAAGGTCCGTGAGATCAATGATCTTGGTGTACTTTTTGATACAACCTTACACTTTTCAGCTCACACTAAACGCGTTGCAATGCGGGGCATGCGCACTCTTGGCTCTGTTTGCAGACTGTCGAGAGAATTCAATTCCCCTATACCGTTCCGCAAGCAGTACACAACAATCTGTCTTCCTCAACTCGAATATGCGTCGGTCGTCTGGAATGGCATTTCTAGATCCAACAGTGACATTATAGATCGGGTCCAGAAAAAGTTTCTAAGCATATATCATCACCGCTTTGGTAACACGGACTCTGGGCCCTGCTCTATCACTGTTGGATTATTGCCATTGCCCTTACTTCGCTGCCGACGTAATCGTGCTGACCTGCTTTTCCTTTTCAAACTCATTCACGGTATCCTCATGTGCCCCGAACTCCTCAGTTGTATCACATTTCGTATTCCGCGCAAAATCACCAGAGAACACAGACCTTTCCATGTTGCTGCCTGTCACCACCAACACTCAACCGTCCATAGAATACAGAGTCTCTATAACGCCCACTTTCATGACCTTGATATTTTTCACAACTCTTTTTGTCTTTGTTCTACTCTCAGCTTTCCGTTGTTGTGTCTTAGTTTCACATATTGTTCAGCTTCCCTTCTCCTCCTTTTTATTATGTATGCATTTTGCGCCTTCGGTTGCATGTATGTACACTTTTCTTTTCAAGATTGTTAATTTTTATTCATTGTTTTTTTTTACTGATATTCCCCTGTTGTATTTGCTGATATTGTCCCCTGCTGATATTTTTCTCAACTCTATGTCTTTGTTCTGCTCTGAGCTTTCCGTTGTTGTGTCTTAGTTTCACATATTGTTCAACTTGCCTTCTCCATTTTATTTATGTCTGCATTTTGCGCCTTCGGTTACATGTATGTACACTTTTCAAGATTGTTATTTTTTATTCATTTTTTTTTTCACTGATACTCCCCTGCTGTATTTTTTTTTCTATGTATACGTGCGCCAGCACCCAGACCTCACGGTTGTTCCTGGGCACGATAAATAATGATTATTATTATTATTATTATTATTATTATTATTATTATTATTATTATTATTATTATTATTATTATTATTATTATTATTATTATTATTATTATTATTATTATTATTATTATTATTATTATTATTATTTGTCTCATCTTGCAGTATGACCTGGTTTTTTTCTAAATGGTGCTCAGATAATAACCTCACCTTGAATGCTGCTAAGAACAAGGTCGTGGCTTTCACTCGCAAAACCCAAAGCAGACTATCGAGAGAATTCATTCCTCCTACACCGTTCCGCAAGTTTTACACAATGATCTGTCTCCCTCAACTCGAATATGCGTCGGTCGTCTGGAACTGCATTTCTAGTTCCAACTGTGACATTACAGATCGTGCCGAGAAAAACGTTTCTAAGCATATATGATCACCGCTTTGCTTACACGGATGATGGACCTTGCTCTTGCACTGTTGGATTATTGTCATTGGCCTTACTTCGATGCCGATGTAATCGCGCTGACCTACTGTTTCCTTTCAAACTCCTTCACTGTATCTTCATGTGCTCCGAACTCCTCAGTTGTATCATGTTTCGTGTTCCGCGCAAGATCACCAGGGAACATAGACCTTTACATGTTCCTGCCTGTCGTCAACAACACTCAAGGGTCCACAGAATAGAGAGTCTTTATAACGCTCACTTTCATGACATTGATATTTTTTCACAACCCGCTGTCATTGTTCTCTTCCGAGCTTTGCGTTTTTGTGTCATAGTTGCACATATTGTTCAACTGCCTTCTTCCTCCTTCTTCTTATGTATTCATGTTGCGCTTTGTTGTGTGTACACTGTTCTTTTCAAGATGGTTATTTTTATTCGTTGTATTGTTTTACTAATATTCCCCTGCCGTTTTCTATTTGTGTGCCTTTAATATTTATGTATGCGTGCGCCAGCACTTAGACCACATGATTGTCGCTTGGCACGATAAATAAATATTGATTGATTGATTGATTGATTGATTATTATTAGAACCTGCTCTTCTTTTGTCAATGCAGTATCCAGTGCTGTGTCCCATAGCTCGGTGTTAGGTCCGCTTTTCTTCTTAATTTCCATCAATGACATTTTTTTCGGCAATCCAGATGTCTTCATTTCTTGTTTACGCTGACGACTTTTTAGGAGATAGACAGTATTGAGGATCGCCGCTCTCTGCAGCCCGACCGATGCTTCTCTGAAAGGTTCCAACTAGACGTGCTTACTATAAATTCATCTCAAACTACAATTTTGGCATATTTGCGTAAAGCCCATAATATCGTCTTGCCTTATTTTGTTGATCGTGTGGTGTTGACCAAGGGTTGTTTAAATAAGTGATGTCGGTGTGTCTTTTCGCAGCACGTTAAACCCACCATGGTTGCTTAGTGGCTATGGTGTTACGCTGCTAAGCACGAGGTCGCGGGATCAAATCCCGGCCACGGGGCCAAGACATTTGAATAATTGCACTTTTGAGGGTGACGCCTTCGGACGTTTTGTACGTCACAGTTGAGACCGCTGTGCAATTGACGAGAACGTCTTTTCCTCTCTATCGATTCCAATGTGTGATTTTTGTCTATGAGGTCACTCAAGCGTGTAGAATTCATTGTGTCATTTCCAGCAAAACATTGCCAGAAAAGCCTAATGAGCTCTATGAGCACATCCAAAAAGATTACCCCAGACTCGTCCAGGCGTTTTCGCATACATTCCAAAACTCTTTCGCTGCCGTTAAAGATCGGTGCCGTTCTTTTCTGCTGAGGCGATAAAGGTTGCTCGCCTAATTAGGAACCCTTTTAGTTACTTTGACATTATTGCGGTTCTCTATTGCTGCCGCGGACGCTCTTCACGCGTGTTTTCTAACTGTACAATATTATTCCTGTGCATCAATTTTTTCTGAAATTTTATAGATTTTATTGAAAGATATATTGTTAAACGGCATGAAAATATACTCTTTAGTGCGCGCAAGTGATCGAGCTGCGATTGTGCGCGTATCGGACAGCAGTGCTCCTATCCAAGATAAACTAATGCGTAGTGCTTACTGCGACTTGCGCCTTCAGTTCGATTTCTTTTATTGGGACACATGAAGACTATACTAAATCTGCTACGTGGCAATTGTACACTAATTCATACAATGATCTAAGTGGGAAAATGCGTTTAAATAGACGAAATCTTTAGGCTCATCAAGAAGTCTCGCACAATTCACGGCTTCATGAAGGCATGTGCAACGTCCTAGGCGCACATTGGGTCGACTCGTCCATACAGAGCTGTCGAGTTCGCTCCACGAGCCTCCACGAGCCTCCACAGCAGAACCCACGTCACGCACAAGAATTCAGTAGATGCACATCACACTCCAAGATTGCCGTCTTCAGAAGTAGTATCCACACTTGCATCTGCTGGTTGCCGTTACGGGCACTGTCATCTACGAACACCTCGAACAGGGTTGCTCGAACTATTTGCGCCGGGTCAGCAGATATTAGCTATACAACAGTGTGTTTGCTGATCCATTGTTGGGTGCCGACGTCTTTCTGACACTTCCAATGATGAGCGAGCGAATAGCACTGCCAGGTGTCATACAGCCTTCGTAGGTATTTGCACTGGTCGTACCGAGAAGGGATGGCGAATGCCGGCTGTGACAGTGCTCGCGTCACCATCATCATCTTCAGGATCACTCTCTGGAACAAAGCCGGGAGAAGGTGGAGGAGTCTCGTCGGTTGTAGTTTTTGGTGATAGCGGTGGTGTCTTGTCGTCGGTGTTGCCCGATTCCGCCATAGAACCCCTATGTCTCCTGTACTTCATTAGGGAATGCACTTGAGGGGATGGAGAATCATCCATCTGGGACGATTCGCACAACTCCTCGTCGTACTCGTCGCCGGCATCGTTGTGGTAACACGGCTGGAACGCTTCACACAGGGCGAAGCTGAGCTGAGACGCACCCGACGGTAGGTGCCGTTGTCTTTCCTCTGGTTGTGTGGGAGCACACACGGAGTCTTCGGCCACCTCAGCTTCCTCAAATTTGTCGTTGAATGGCTGCGTGACTACACTTGGCCTGCCGTGTTCATCATGGTTGACGTCTGCTGCGCATGGCTGTGTTACTGCATCCAACTTTTTATCGTCATCTTGTTCCTTGTGTTCTGCCATTTTGCCAAGGAAAAGCTCGAGGCTCTGCATAATGAGCAGCGGCCAAAGTTCGAGTGCAGCCAGGACGTCCTTGCAAAGACCTCGGTGGCCGGCTGTTTGGGTGCAGGGGATGCAGAGATAGTTCCGCTGAAGCCACTGGCTGAGCAGGCCGAGACCCAGGGCCAGCAGCAGATGTTCGCCCAGCTGGCCGATCTCCTGGGCCAGAAGTGCAACCACTGCGAGGGCGTCAAATGTGTCGCCTTGCGGCACTTTCGCAGCATCTACGTCATCCTGGAGGCGCGCAGCTGCTTCGGCATGAACCTGGGCAACGACCACGCAGCTGTTATCAAAAAGGCAACGGGCGTCGGTGACAGCAGCAGGAAAGGCAAAAGGCTGAGGCACGCTACAGGAAAGGAGTTGGTCCGGCGGCTTGCTGTGGCATGACCTTTCAGGCGGTCTTGACTCAAGGGGAGGTGAGCTGTATAGCATCTCTACGAATCCTGCAGTGCTCTCGCTCAAGGAAAGGTGACCGTGCGTCAGGGGTAGCGAATGGCAACCACTCCCGTCCTTTCGGCATCTGGGCGCGGAGAAGCTCACAACAAGCTGCGGGTTGGTGCAACTAGCTGTGAACCAACCCGTAAACACGGCCCGTTGTAAGAGCCACAGCCGCGCTTGGCACCGTGTCTTCGTGCGTTCCGATAGCTTCGGAGTGTCAAGCATGCTGGTCCATGTGTCAGCACGTTGGTGATGCGCTGACGCAGATCGTTGTAGCTGCCGAGGGAGGCGCCGCTTAGGCGTCGTGAGAAGCAGAATCCACACCTGGTTGTTGCCGTCACTAGAAGCGCCCTCATTGATTGAAGCGAACCGGGTTCCTGTAACTAGATGACCTGCTTCAGGGCGTTGGTCATGCGGTAACGGACGTTGCTTTTGCTGCCGAGGAAATTTCCACTCAGACGTCTTCGGTAGCAGGAACGAACGATGCAGCTGCTCGTCGCCGTCAATAGCAGTGGCTTCGTCAAACGCCGCAAACAGGATCCCCATTCGAAGTTGCACTGCGTAAGCACGATGGCAATGTGCTAACTCGGATCGTCTTCGCTGCTGAGAACGCGGAAGTAGTCCTCGGTGGCTCTGGATGGGTAGATGCATAGCAGGACCCAGCGCCGAAGCTCCAGAGTCTCGCGACTTGTCACGTAGCGGCGTCGAAGGCTCTCGTTTCTCCTGCATCTGGGCAGCGGCTCGGGCAACGCCGGCGCTTCTTGCCATTCGACGATCTTCAGGCACTGAGGATCCTTTGGCCAGTCGAGATGTTGCCTTCTGTCGTTATTGATCGCGTGCGACCCCAGTGAATCAGGGTGACCTTCTTGTCAGACTAGAACTCAAGCTGCTTTTGGAAAATGGCGATGCAGTGCACGAGCATCAACTGCAGGGGGACTCGCGCGAGCACTTCTTCCTCATCGTGCGACGCCTGGTGCTCGGTTCCGAAGAAATAAACAGACTACGATTCTCTCCACTACAGTTTCACTGATAAATCACTGTAGCCTTTTGGGACGTTAGCGCCACAATTAATTTTACGCGTACATTGTTGCTGTGCGAAACGACTGACACGCCAATCGGCTCAAAGCGCTGGCTTCCTCGAATAAAGTGGGCAGAAGAGTTAGTCGGTCTTTATAGGCATGTGGTCGAAGCCAGCCGGGCTGCTGGAGTCCGGAGAAACCGGTTAAAAACAAGCAGTTAGCTTCTACTCGGCGAGGCAGATGACGTCAAAACGCCTATAATGCCTAATCGCTGGGGGTTAGACAAATAAAGCTTCTGTACTTTAAATAATTATATAATCTTGAAGGGGGATATTTGTTGGAATATGGATATTTATTTCACTGCGTAATTGCGTAGAGAGCAAAGCCGGTCACTGGCACATTTGTAGTGTTTGTATGGTCAGTAAAAATGGCTATAAAATGATTCTTTGGCTTCGCAGCCAGTATCTTGTCCACGTGGTGCATGAGAAGATCCGCAGATGATAAGCTCAGCCTCTCTGGGCGTCAGAATTGTAGCGATTTGGGCCTGTTGGTTGTACATCGGAAATAGTTTGAAGCGCAAATACACAGACACAGAAGAGCACATGAAACACAGACGAGCGCAAACTGCCAACGAGGTTTATTGACCCCCACACGTGTTTATACTATGTTAACCATTACCGCTGCTCATGCGCACAGTGCCTTCTAAGAAAGGGCAGCACTTTATCGGACAGGTGTACGTCTGTGTTTCATGTGCTCTTTTGTGTCTGTGTATTTGCGCTTCAAACTATTTCCTCTCTGGGCGCTTTCGAATACTTCCCGTATTTATGGCTCTGTCATTATAAAAAAAAAAAGTGCCACATTTGTTTTTTTTGTTTGGTGGCGAGGGGGGAAGTGGAAAGACGCTCGTGCACATAGATTTGTGATCGCGGTGAAGAACTCCAGGTGGTCAAATTTAATCCAGACCCGCCGTGGTTGCTCAGTGGCTATGGTGTTGGGCTGCTGAGCACGAGGTCGCGGGATCGAATCCCGGCCACGGCGGCCGCATTTCGATGGGGGCGAAATGCGAAAACACCCGTGTACTTAGATTTAGGTGCACGTTAAAGAACCCCAGGTGGTCCAAATTTCCGGAGTCCCCCACTACGGCGTGCCTCATAATCAGAACTGGTTTTGGCACGTAAAACCCCATAATTTAATTTAATTTTTTCAAATTTAATCCAGAATCTCCAACTATGGCCAGCCTCATAAACAGATCGTAGTTTTGGTACGTAAGACCCGACAAGTTGACTCAAA
>NW_023607054.1:0-40001 GCF_013339745.2 Dermacentor silvarum | reverse complement strand
CAAGGTCCATACGTGGTCTTGCCCACAAATCCGTACTTGAGCAGGAGCTGTGTGAACGCCGCTGAAGTGCCCATGGGCCTTCACACATGGTGAGCTCTGTGGCCGTGAAGCACCAGTAATCCTGGAAAATACGATACTTGTATCAATTAGCAAACACTCAAGTTGTTCAAGACGTGGCGACCGTGTCAGTCAGGAAATTTCGTACTCGAACAGCGATGTCTTCTTACCAAGCACTGATTGTTGGCATTTAAGCAAGGCTTTACTATAAGCAACTAGATTTGACATTGCCTTCACTTAGTATCTGCAGGAAAGCTATGAAAGTCCCACTAATTTTTCAGGTATCCACAAGAGGAAACTACCAGACAGTGAGACTATATATTTGTTTAAATGCCACACAATTTTTAATTTGTATGCAACGTAATTAGGGACCAAAGATATCTGCAACGTTCGACAGACCGGTTTAGCTTACGAACAAAGTGGAATTCGTTTCGCAACATTAGAGTACCTCGTGCTTCAACGGGAAGTGGCAAACGTCCGTAAACCGGCCGTGTTTAACGCCAACTGAAACATCAATCATTAAAACGCGCATGCTTTTCCCCACTCAAGCAGTCAATCGGTCGACATCGATCAACAAAATGTGCTTTTCCAGACATGAACGAAGCAGCTGCTATGTCATGCGATGCTCACAACGCGTAAACCCGTTATTCACCAGGTCTAGACAAGAACCCCCGCGCAGTTTGCTGCAGCCCTACAGTGAAAAGTGGAAACACCGGTTTTGAATCAGCTGAACCTCGGAATCGAACAAGCGCAGTCCGGAAAACCAAGTTTCGCGGCGGCCTTGGGCACTGACCGCTACATCACGTCGTAGTTTTGCTGTATTCGTGATCACAGTTCATCGGTCGTGATCGCGAGACATAACTTCCTGCCGTGTCTACCGAACCGCAACTTCAACGTATCCAACTACACGTGCGTGACTGACGAGATAAACAGACAGATCGCAAAGCTCACCCGCGCTCGCGCCGTCGAGCTCTCAACATCGCCGTGCGAGGCGGCGAAGTTGCGTGTGCATTTCGCAGCGGACGAAGCGGGCGCCAGTGTTTGAAACACCGTTAGCTACGCGATCGTCGACTTGTGCTGCACGCTACCTGGGCCAGCGTCTCCACTTGATGCTACGGCGGTCTGCAGCCAAAGTAGCAGCCAGTTGCATGCAGCTTGGCTCGACCGCATTGCTTTGTTTGGGCTGCACCCCCCTTCCCCTTTACCGGTCGGGTTGACGAGCCAACGCATGCGGTCAATGCGGTGAGAAGACGCCGATGGATTAGGAGCCTGGGCGTGCTCGGCGGGTTTGGACTCGGCGATGAAGCGGAGACGGACAGAGTGGCCGGTTTAGCTTTATTGCGCAAAAAAATTGTCACAAGGTGGGGGGAAAATGAAGTTCTACTTCGACGTGAAAGCGTTTGTGGGACTGTGCGCGTTGGTGTTGCTGCTCATCGGCTTCATCGACGTGCTAACGATCAACTGGGCGCAAAATGAGTGCGAAATGACCTACATGTTTGAATTGCCCGAATACATCGTGAGTGGAGTTGACTTCTTTTCGCTTCTCTTCGAATAATTAAGAGGCCGCGAAGTGTGAAACGAGAAACTTTCTGCGCAGTAGTGAGTACGCGACGGATGTTGTGCTGTGCGAATTGGACGATATGCCTACGGAGAAGTATACCGTATATTTAACCGGAAAGTGGGAAAGTGATACAGTGCATAATATAGCGGCTGATTGCGACGTGAGCCGCTATGGGACCTTACTGTACTAGCTGGCAATCTCTGGTACATGGACGCGTAAGCGACCCGCTGAAGAACTGAAAGCGAAACATATGACAGATATGACAAACTAGTGACAGATTTCTCTAGGCGAAATAAATGACTGCGCGGTGTCCCCCAACTTCGCATGTGTTCGGTGCATATTGTTTCCGACTAGTCCACGTTTTATTTTTCCCCTTTTCTCGTGACGTTAAATGCTGCCCGAAGCTATGACGAGAACTTACATGTGTGCATAGTTACGGATGTGTAAATAGCTGGGATTGTTTTAAGTCTTCCTAATTCGCACGAGTCAGGGCAGTATCTGAAATATCAAGTTTGTAGACTTATCGGCATCAAAAAGTTTGTGGTATGTATATTTAAACCCTTGTTGACAGACCTTATATACACTTTCTAGTGCTGGATAAATTTCTACATTTATGCCAGTAGATTTTTAATCCTGTTTACCTTGCATAATGAATGAGATAGCCAGAAATGCGACGTTCTTGCACCAATTCTTGTAATGCACCAATTCTTGTAATGAAACAAGCACGTACAAGTCATTCAATATTGTACACGCACCAAGTGATACCACAGCATCTTTAATTTTTTTCTTTTCACTTCCTAAAAGCTAGCGGAGCCTCCATCATTAACAACACTGAACGCAGCTTTGTTGTATATAAGTAACTGTGCATTGCAATAGCAGCTCTCCTTCAAATTTACACCTATTAATTCGACCTCGGACCTATTGCTTAATTCGAATGCACTGGAAAGCTCCAGTGAAAAATCATTACATCGCATATTGTAATGAAAACTCGCTTAGTTAGAATTCAAAAGCATGCCGCTTCGGTTAATTCGACTCCCCACCGTGAGTCTTCATGTGCGCAGCGATTTCCAATAGCTTGGAAACAGGAAATTCAGCAGACAGATCCACTACTTTAGCCATGAAGCTATTTTATCTAAATTTATTTTTTATATTTTAGTGGCTGAAACTGCTTTTCTGCCTGTGAAGCCATCTGTTCCCGCTTGTTTCGTGTTGGGTCACCCTGAAGTTGCCTCCAAACATGTCGACACTCTTTTCCTCATGCTGGTTGAGTCGTGCTTCAAGAGCAAAAAACAAAGATATTACAGACTACTTCGAGCAATAAAAATAAATTAGAATTTGTTCATTCTGCCACCGTTTGTTAACTTGACCTTTCGGATAATTCGACCAAATCATGCGGTCCAGCAAAGGACGAATTAACGGGAGTCGACTGTACCATGTAAAAAGTCCTCAGACAAGTTTTTCTCTTTTCAGCCCATCAAACTAAGTAAAGAAGTACAGCAGAAGTACCCCAGGTACCGCCTGGTCGTCTATGGAGAGGGGTGAGCCGTTTATCGCTTTTCATAATATTGTTTGCTTCTTGGTCTGTGGTCTACTTGCTTTGACGATTGCAAACGACATTGACACTCTTTATTTTTAATGTTTGTCTCTTGCTGATTTTAATCCCTTTACTGAACAACAATTTCAAATACTAACTTTATAGCCTCTATTTTTACCGGTGCTTAGCTACTACTGCAAGTGAATTGTAAAAAAAAAAAAAAAAAAAAAAAAAAAAAAAAAAAAAAAAAAACTAGGGACAGACAGAGGGTACAGCACTAGTCATACAATGCCACTTGCAAAAATGTCAGCAGAGTCAGTGAGAAGATGTTTTATTGACAAAGCGGGAACAGTTCCTTGTTCTCTTTGTCCTGGCTGCTGGTTCCGTTCTCACCGCTGTGAAAAAAAATGTTTGCCTTGGTTAGGTAATCTTTTGTTTTATTAATATGTATAGAAGTATGTCTCAAGAATCTGTAATACTGCTGTCAAGATGCTTTTGATGTTAGATATCCTGGAGGGGGCAGCGTATGACACAATACAATTGTTGTTTGTATAAAGGTTAAGAAATATAAGAGCTCAAATGAGAGGTTATTTTCTGTATGCAGCAACCAAATAGGCTCATTTGTAAGGGCACCATTTCTTGCTGTTGAAATTGTAACTTTGTTTAGCAGTATGTAGGGCCTTATACTGTTTGAGTTGCTTACAAGGTTGTAAAGCAATTTTTCTGTTACTTCTCTGCCTGACTTTGTGTTAATATGTTGCTGTATGCATATTCTTATAGGAGGTGCCCGTGAATTCCGAACTTCCATTCCCTTCTCTATATTAGCCCAATTTGAGCCAATGATTCTTGTAGGAATAATGCTTCATAAGAAATATCTAACTAGGAGAAGAAACACCAAAACTAATCTCAGAAATTTATTTGTTACACTTATAACTACATAATTCGTTGACAGCAGCATGATGCTGAGCTTAGATCTCTATGTATCTTTAGTGCCCACTGCCTAAGGCGCATAAGTTGTTACCCCTCTTGAGCAACACAGAAATGGTCTTCAAATTGGTTGTGGGCATACTGATGATTGTGAGTTAAGTGAGTTAAGCAGTCTAAAGAACCATAAACCGTATTAAATGTCTTGAGTTATTGCAATTCATGAGAAAACCTTGGATACATCGCCAAAAAGTCCACTGGGATTTTTTAAATTATATTTTTATGCACAGTTTTTCACTTCAGTAATGAAATTCGCGCTAGAGAAGGTTGACTCAGCATTAATGAGCTAGTCATATCTCAAAGGACAAATTAAACCCATATTGATAAATGTGCAATCAAGTAACTGTCAAGCTACAGTTTAATAATGCTGCAGTTTGTGAAAGTCTTTTACAGCAATTTACTTGCTAAGTGAATGTTTCCCTCTTTTTCAATATACTGAATTCATCATTATTTTTGCTGTAGTCTGGCTTTGCTTATGATGTCCGGGCTTGTCTTTTGTTTGGTGATGAAAAGGTTGGACAAGTCACGTGTCGGAATTGTTCACCTGTCATTTGTGACACATGACCCTGTCATCTGCAGCAGTGGGGACAGTTGGCTTTGTCGACACGGGTGCACGCGGAACAAAGCCTCACCTATCAAAAGCATTATAATGACGTTTCACTTTCTAAATGTGGGTTACGCGCATGCGTATGGGTACTATTCTCTTTTTGTGCATTGACCTGCATTGCCGCAAGCCTCCTAGTACGTTCAACCGGAGTCTCCTGGGCACGCCTAGCCCGCGCCTTTTGCCGATCTTGTTTAGGGGACGTATTCTGTGGTCCACTTCGGCGATAATATCATCGCCTTTGGCTGATTGAATGGTTGAACACTACGTAGTGCTCAACCTGCCAATCAGCTCGCGCCTGGTGGCCAAGGCGATGGTATTGCTGAAGTGGATCGTCGCAGAATATGCCCCCAGCTCCTGCCTGGAGCTTGCCGACGACTTCAGGTTCGGTCAACTCGCGCTCGGCCTGCGGCCACTTGCGTTTGTGCTCTGTCCTTCTCGCTTCGTCTCTGGATCGCCAGGTGAACCTGGTACATCTGTAGTACACACAGAGTCCATAGCAACTGCCAGAAGAGGTGAACCCAGCGCACCTCCTCCTACTCTCCTCCTCCTTGACGCTTCACCTCCTTTCTCATCCTCCCTCCTCTCTCCTCCCTCCAGGCGCCCTCCTCCTCGGGCGCTCGCTTCCCTGTCCCAGCTCAGCGGCCTCGGACTTAATCTCGCTGATTTCACAGACGGGGCATGTACACTTGTGCATAAAGAATGATAGGTCGCATTCTGACTTAGAAAGTGGAAACAGTTGCACGTAGACTTGTCCTTGCTCTTTGCTTCCGCTGAATATTAAGTGGTGCATGCAGCACTGATCATCCATTGGTAGCATGTTTGGGGGTACTAACTTTGCTGCGTTCAAGTTCCTATTCACGTGGTACTTTAAATTTTGTGTGCTTTCGTTGCATTCCGAGAAAATTAAAACCACAGCAGCTATATTAATGAGAAAAGTTTATAGGTGTACTATTTCTCAACATGCTGTACAGCTTCTCCATTGAAGGTTTTCATTTGAAGCAATACTTTAAAAATTTGTTCATTAATTATTATTAATTAATGATCTAAGCTCGTAGTAAAGAAGTTCTTTCAGTTTCTCAAGAGGAGAACGAGCACTACTAAGCTGGTTGCATTCTCGTAGCGCACACTTGGATTTTTTAAGGCTTGCCACAAGTTAGCTGAAACACCTCGTATGACACCGTTATCTATACTGGGTGGCATCTTGAAAATTCATTAGAATCTCCGCCCACAAAACTTGGATCCTCAATAGCGCACAAATAACACGGGGACGAACATAGAAACGTCAACACACAACTTTTCTATGTCTATCCCTGTATTTTCAAGCGCTAGTGAGGATTCCAGTGTGACAGAGCAACTAGCCCGAATCAGTGCCACAAAACTGCACAGCAACTGCCCATCTGTGTCTCTGTGCTCCAAAACGTAGCTCCCGAGTTATAGTGATATTGCAGGTAGTTCTCCTCCGCTGTGATGTCATGATGTTGAGTGAACTTCAAGATAACAGTGCTAAAACAGGACTAAGACGAGAGGGATGGCGCTGACTAAAAGCCAATCTTTATTGTGTGCCGGCGTAATTGTATACTAAGAGTACAATATCGTCGTCAAGAAAATCGTCTACCAATCCAGCACGTGATGTTGCACTAATGGTTGTATGTCCTTGTTTGTGTTTTTTCCTTATACTGATTGTACTATCAGTATATGTTGACATTGACATGCAATAAAAATTTATTCTTTGTCAGCACCGTGTTTGTCTCCTCCCGTCTTGGTCCGATTTTTAGCACTGTTGCCTTCCAAGTTCCGAAATGTGCTACCCAGCCAAGTTTAACAGGCTACTGGTGAAGAGTCACTGTAATTGGCCGGTACATCTACACACATTCTCCTCGAGTTGGAGCGAGGTGAATTTTCCACTGAATAAATTTTTTTTGTTGCCAGCTGTAGTTACAAAGCTTTATTTACCACGTTCAAAAAAGGTGGCAAAATGAACTTTGGGTGTAATACGCTTGAATTGATGCAACGTGCAGAGTCTACGCCCGTCAGCTGCGGAGGGGCCACCTTCGCGGCGTGCCAGTCCTGTTCGTGCCGGGCAATGCCGGCAGCTACCAGCAGGTGCGCTCCATCGGCACAGTGTTGCTGCGCAAGGCTGAGTTCGAGGGATTGCCGTACCGCTTCGACGTGTTCGCCACTGACTTTCAGGGCGAGCTGTCGGGTCTCTACGGACCACTGCTGTGGGACCAGATCGGTGCGTTATTGCTTCTCTAAGCTGGGCTAAGTAGTCGTCCGCGCTGTTCGCGACTTTATTGCAAACAAACTTTGTTTGCCTCCTGCCGCCAAAAGCTCTCCTGGAGTCTCTTTTGAGTCCTGTCTGCCTTGCTTGCTTTGTCTCGATTTATTTTATACACAGCATTACTTGCCTCTATCAAATTGCCGAGCAATGTGCAGCTGACCACAAAAGTTTATGGGACACTGGCTTTGCCGACAAATGTGAATTTCTGCTCGGTTTAAAACGTGACACTTCTAACCGAACCACTTTGCAGTCATTTGTTGGGTGCCTTCCGACATGCAAAAATATTGGTTCCAGTCAGATGTCGGGAAGCACCCGAAATATTCGCATTATCAAGTGCACCGATTTCTTCGTTGTGTTTGTTGTGTTTCTCTTTTGGGAACTTCTTCAAATATTGATGATTGGACGTTGGAGCACCTGCATATGAGGACATTAGTGGGCCGATCCCGGAGACAGCGTACGTGTGTAGCCAAGCCGTGGAAATCTCAGAATGACCGCTACAGATTCTAAATCAAGGTGTCTTCAGCAATACAGTGCATTGCTAGATTGCTTGAATGCTAATCGCATTAATGTCGACAGTCATCGTGAGGTGGGTTTTTCTGTTATTTTTGTGCGGAGGTTCGTTATAAGCAGGTTTAACTGTATTTAAAAACGTACCCACAGCACCGTTATGCACTCCATAGAACTAGCATATAATGGCAACCAAAATTTCAGCTGCCATTACAAAATAAAATTTCACGAATATACTTTATTTTCGTTTGTAGCGCAGATTGTTCTAGCTCTGACTAATGCCTCACAGCATTCTTTCGCGAAGAAGTCTGCGAATTATTATTGTAGTACACAATCAACATCCTGAGTAATATAACATTATTTAGTATTTCTACCTAAGACTTAGTATGTTTAGGTTTTGACTATAGTATTTTTCAAACTTACTCAGTTCAGTTCAGTAGTAGGGTAAACTGGAAGGAAGCGCCGTGTGTGTGTTGGTTTTTCTTTGTTTCGCTGTCTGTAACATGCTGCATAATCTGTACCAATGGCATACCATCTGGCCGAAACAGCAACATTAGTCATACTGGAAGAAATCTGTCACAAACAGTGACCTCTTATTAAAGTGGGGCACAGCTTATCTATGCTTCCTGCATATCTGATAGATATATTTTACTGTGAAATCTGACAGCAACAATAGGGTTTCGCATTAAACTCACTCTCCTCTGACGGTGTTCTACCCACACGTGGGGTCGCCAAGTTGGTGCGGCGCTGCAGAAACAGCACCCGGGCAGCTTCCGGGCATCTCAGAATGCTGGTGTGATGTGCACCACCAGTGGCATTGCACGAGATGAGACTAAAGGAAAACAGCGAGTGTTTGTACCTTTAAGTTTCGCGTGGGTTCTGGCGTTTCTGCGCACAATGCTCCTGCCAGCAAGGGAAGCCTGAACGCTGCCCAGACTCCGGCAGAGCCGATTGAGGAGGGCGTAACGGTGCGTCCGATTGGCTTTGTCCTTTTGTGACTTTGTTTTTGCACCACAACACATTGCATGCCTGTTGTGTCTCTGGAGACTTTCTAAACCTCTGCGCGTGGGCCACTCATGCGTCGTCACAACGGCACCGGTATACACTGGCACCAGTACACAAAAGCACCGGTGGTGCGAGCGTGTCTCGAGTGTCCATGTAATTGCTACTGCAGTAAAACAGCAACAAAGAAACAGAAATAGAAGTAGGAGTTAGCGTCCGTGGCATTCTTTCAGTTGGAGTGCTTTAGCCAGTTAGTTGCTTGCATGAACCGCCGTGGTGGCTTAGCGGCTAGGGCGTTGCTCTGCTAAGCACGAGATCGCATGATCGAATCCCTACCGCTGCGGCCGCATTTCGATGGTGGCGAAATGCAAGAACGCTCATGTGCGGTGCATTGGGTGCAGGTTAAATGACCTAAGGTAGTCAAAATTAACCCGTAGTCCCCTACTACGGCGTGTGTGCCTCATAATCAGATCGTGGTGTTGGCATGTAAAACCCCAGAATTAAATTTGTAGTTGCCTAAACGTCTTGACTGACGCGCACCTGTTTCGTGGCGCTGCAGGATTCCTGCACGAGTGCGTCCGCACCATCCGCCGCCTGTACAAGTCCACGCCCAACGCAAGCCTGGTCGTCCTCGGTCATTCCATGGTGCGTCCTCTCCCGGTGGGCTCGTTATGTGCATGGTTTGAGAACAAAACGAGTCTGACAGGGTGGTGCATTGCTTCTCTCCATTGCTTTATCATTCAGGTCATGTGACATGCGAAACTAACTGGCTTCTTAATGGGTCGTAGAAAATACAAATTGAGAAAAAAACAACAACAAAAAAACTGGACATTTTTAGTGTTTGTGTTAGGGGCCTGAAAGCTTGAAGCTACATGGGGTAATTTTTTGTGACTATTTTGATAAAGAGATCTATTTTTGTTTTTCTGACGTGGTTGTAATCTTATGCAAGTTTCTTTCATTTTCTGCGAGATATTGCAAAAAATTTGTTCCTCAGATTTTGATAAACAGGTATATCAGGGGCTTATCAGGACCAACAACATCAAACATTGAAATTTTTCTATGAAGTCTTGCAATTATTGATCTGGGGTTGATGGGGCATTAAGTTTCATGGCTTCTGCATGATTGACTTCTGTAAAATGGCTTCTGCATGAATCAAGAAAGTAAGGTCAAGCGTATTGCTCTGTCTGCCTTAGAACAAGAGTTGCGAGACTTGAAAAAGAATTCGAAAATTTGATCTTATTGGATTTCTTTAACCATGCAGGTACCCTGTTTAGGGAAATCTGAGGAACTGATGTCAAAAAGTGCTATGAAAGGGGCTTGTTGGTGGCTGTTAATACATTTTTTTCTGCGCTATGTACAAACCGAAAAGACAAAAGGATGAGTAAAGAAAACGTGGGCAAATGGATGGTGTTCAAACTTACAACCTTACAGAGTTGTAAATTTGTGCACCATCCATTTGTCCCTGTTTTCTTTATCCATATTTTTGTCTTTTCGGTTTGCACATAGCGCGAGAAGAACATATGAGGAACAAGAGTTGCATATCTTGCTATAAAATTAAGTAAAGAAAAGTTCCATGAAATTGGAAGTTTATGAGATAAAGCAAAAGAAACCTCATTATTGAAATAACCTCATAAAATTGCACATATCCACACCTTTTCTGCACCATTACTCAAGGAATGATTTTTGAACATTTTTGTCCAAGGCCCAGATGATGCATTTTAAAACTTCCAGACATCTGGTGGGCCATTCACGTTAAGCCTTAGTGTAGCCTTGCCAGGCCTTAATTTATACCCTTGAACCTCAATATAGTTAACACAGATATAACGAATTATCGGATATAACAAAATAAATCTACAATGTTTCTTGCCAATATCAGTATGTAATGAATATATGCTTATAACAATTATCGGATATAAGGAAGGTATTTTCGTGTTGGATGCAACTTCGTTATAATGTGGTTCAGCGGTACTTTATTTATATCAGTCTGTAACGAATATATGTCTATAACAAATATCAGATATAACGAAGGTATTTTCGTGTTGGATGCAGCTTTGTTGTAACGCGGTTCACCTGCACTTCGTTTGTTAATAAAGCAAATTTTCTTCGCATCATCATCGTCGTGATTGTCGTAATCATGTGTCATCGTTGCAGGGTGGTGTGGTGGCACGGTCCCTGTTCACGCTGGAGGACTTTGAGCATGACAGCGTGTCCCTAATCATGAGCTATGCCGCACCTCATCACAGTGCTGGTGAGTTCGTGAAACTTGACTGGGATTGCTGTTTTGGGTTAGCATTAGAGTTGATTTAGCGAGGGGATCAAGTAGAGTGGCCCGAAGCACGTGATTCCTGCGACTCCAATTCACTTGCATAAGGGCTGAGGTGTTACGAGTGATGCAAATCACATGAAAAAAAATAATAATAATTGCTGTTTGTTTGGGTTTGTTTACAGCACATTCATAGATACGCGCCTACTTTTCTCTTCTTGTAGTGCTTGAGAAAATGGTGCTTTATAGTTGGTTTTGTTGTCCATTGGTAACGAGACAATCAACACACTCCCCCACACCTTTCTTTTATTTATTTTACTGCAGCCAAACAATTGGCTATAGCAGGAGTAGGAAAAAAAACTATGAATTTTACGTATACATTACAGTGCTGATCACTAAGCCTAGATTCCAATACATAGTGTCCACACGGAGCTGCACATAGTCCGACCTTATCCACACATAGTGCGGACCTGATCGCCCCTTGCTGCCTATTGACATTGGAATCAGTTGCCCTAATGTTCACTCTGAATATACATCAGTCGTTCATGGCTTGAGCTACAACACGTACATGGACTAATGCTACCTCAGCATGCTGTACAGTGGAGGCACTTTTAAACCTTCCTGAGAGGCATTGGTCACAACGAGGTACTTAAATTAGTTTGTATGTCGCATGTTGTGGTGTTTCGTGTATGCCGTGTGGCACGTACCCAGTGCATTCATGGCGTGGCTCGTTAAAGCGTTGGCGCGACAGGCGTTCGTGGGAAAGCGGCGCATACCCTGGGCATTTGTGGTGCAGCCTGCTAAAGTGTCGGGTTGCCGTCCTTGAGGAACCCTTGGGACGTAGGTTCGATGCTGTTCAGCATTGGAGAAATTTAAGGGATTCCCCAGTGGTGCATACCTAATTACCCAAGTTGGCATCATAGTTTCTTCGAATGGCGGTACCTGAGCAGTCTCGCATCTGCAGTGATGCATGCCGTCATGAAAGAGGTTGAAAGAGGTTCGTTGTACATGTGTACACATTGCCACATACTCGTTAGCCCAAGTTGGTCCGACGGTTGGTTTCAAATCCTGTTCCTTCATCACAGCAGCCTGGTGCAATACCCATTCAACCATAAACTACCCAGTGACCCGGTTAGGCGGGAAAAGCTGGCCCCCTGAAAGTGCGGGGAGTAACCTAAGAATGCTGTTTCATTAGAAAATGATAATTCGACGATGTCATACAAGTACTCCTTTAAAGCAGCCTCTCTCTGGTTGCATGCATCGTGCAGCCCTCTTGGATTCCCACCTGAATGACTTGTACGAGCGGATAAGAAAAGCGTGGTCGCCACCGCGGTTGCCTGTGATAATGGTCTCGGTGGCCGGTGGGCGAAGGGACACCCTCGTCCGCACCGAGCTCACCCGGTTGGAGCCCCACAAGCATCACATCAGCACCACGGTACGAAGTCACGATTGCGATCGTCTGCGCTGTTCCATCTTTTTGTAGTGTGTCGCCTTCATTTGCTTTGCTTTTTCGTTGGTGCTTACATATTACGCGATCTGTCCAATGCGTAATGAAAGCAGGGAAGGGATAGCATAAAGATTCTATTTCATTTCATTTCGTTCTCACGATTTGTTCGAGCTGTGCTCCATCTGGGTACGTTATCACTTTGATTGGCCGATTGTGTCCCGAGCTGCTCTCTGCTTTCATTATCGGCATGATTGGCCAGTCGTGAGCAGCGGATGATAAGAAAGTCATGGAATCAAGGGGAAAAATTCACTATATCTTATCAGCCCCGTATTGGAACCAGAATGGTGGCCAAAACTCCTTCATTTCAGCACAACTGTCATTTGCAGTTTTGTAGGTTCTAGAGTATTGTCAAGCGGCCATTTAGGCCACTTTTTTTCTCTCGAATTCGTAGTTTCTGTTGAACAATATTGTGTTGAAAGTTCGGTAAATAGTCTTCGTGAGAATGCATAATCCTTGTACAACAGTAAGTAACATTTCGGACTTCGGGGTGTTATCTAGTGTTTGTTCTAGTTTATGTTACTTGGGTTGATGGGAGTGATGCATACAAATAATCATGAAACTGAAATGAAGTTTTGGTTGGTGAATCAGTGGATTGCGTCTTCCAAAATTTTTCTCCTTAGTTTTGCATGCTGGCCCTGGGCAGTGTTCTGTGCAGGTTTCATCTTTTAACTTTCTTGTTTCGCAGAGCACGGCAGTGCCAGGTGTCTGGGCCTCTGCAGACCACTTGACCATCGTCTGGTAACGGAAACATTGTTCTTTCCGCTTAGTATTGAACGAAGCATAGTGCCTTGGTGCAACCATAAATAACGCTGCATTTGCTTCATTTGCATGCCAAAGTGTTGCAAACGGTAAATTTCACGGCAGACTACTGCACTGTAATCTGTCCACCTTATTCGACTTTTTAAACTTGCAAAAGCAGATTGCTCTAGACAGGGCAGGTGGCATAGAGTTTCCTACGAAAAATACGGAAGTAAAATCTTGTTCTGCGATTGTTCAGCTATATTGGAAATGATCGTTAGTATGTACTACGTACGTGGATTTGTCTAATCTTGACCGTTTGTGACTTCAAGCCTTCTTCTGACGTTCCTTAATACGCTTTATTTTTCTAAGTTTCCATGCAATCATAGTTTTCTGAACACAGCAAGGTGACAAGTCACCGCGCACGCGCATATTCATTTTGAATCGTTCCATTTATAACGTAATACTTTATTGAAAATGATCGATTTTCAAAGATGCTAAGATGTTTGAAGCCAGGAGGATGAAGTCTAGGCATTGCCCATTGTTCTCATGTCGGTTGAACCACCATGTTTACAGTTCTCGTAGACACCAGTGTCAGAGTAGTGATTCTTTTAGGGAACTGTCACATAAGCTCCAGGGAGATGTTTAAGAAGCATAGCGCTACTTGCAACTGTTAGTAGACCCTGCTGTGATAGTTTAATGGCTATGGCGTTGTGCTGCTGAGCATGAGTTAACAGGTTCGATCTCAGCTGCGGCATCCTGCATTCCGGTGGGCGCGGAATGCAAAAACGCTCTGTAGGTTGCATGGGATGCACATTAAAGGAACCCCAGGTGGTCAAAACTAATCCGAAGTCCCCCGCTATAACACATTGTGGTTGTACAACACAATGTTATGTGCTACAACACAAAGCATTGCGGTTTCGGCATGTGGAACCACAGAATGTTCTTTGGCATTTGCAAGTAGCGCTGTAGAACCACGTTTGTCGTACACGTCGCCTTCGCTTTTGTCCCATCTATAGCGCACTTCTGCAAGTTGAATATGAATTACTACTCACCCAAATTCACACACGTAATTTGAATTTCAGGATGATGGCAACTTTTTGTTAGAGCATCACAAAGCTAAAAAGGACACAGAACACTTGTGAAATATTATTTTTTTGCCTTGCTGAGGAATGTATTGGACGCGCAGGTCGTATGCCGGGGCGACTTATACAAGTGAGAGTGCAGCATCCGTGATGTGTCCAAGAAAGTGCTGTCTGTTATGTCTTTTCACAACACGCACTTTGCATTAAGCAGTGAATTCTGTCACAGTACTTAGAATAATATCTGGTATTCATTTGTAACCATGACATTCCTTGAATAACGTGACAGCTTGGATAAGGCAGTGCATTGCATAGAAGAGAGGATCTGTCATAACCAGAACTCTCCATGGGTGACATCATGACCAGAACTCTCCAATGATGTCATAACCAGAACTCTCCATGGGTGATGTCTTGTGATGGTTATGTACGTATGGTCACTATTTTTGTCTTACATCATTGGCTACAATGCCACTGCGCCTCCTATGCAGCATCAAAATTGGTCACTCATAACGTGACCGACGATAATGTATAGAATACGAAGAGAAGGATCACTATGAAGTTTGAGGTTTGTCCATGTTAAACTTAAGATATTTAAGAACTTGCTCATCTCTTTTTTTAATTCATGTAGGTGTCAGCAACTGGTGGTGACGTCGGCAAGAGTGCTGTTTGACCTCATCACCCGTCAGAATCGCCAGGCAAGTGGGCAAATTCAGATGGCTTTGTAAGATGCAGTTTGCAAAAATTGCATGAAATTAACAGTGGATTTTTAAATAATCAGCGAGTAAGTTAACTTCGAAGCATGTCCTTCAGACGTGTTTCAGGTGATGCTTTCATGCTTTCGAATAGCATGTGAGAAAGCTTTAGCATGAGCTAAAGCTTCCTTTTAGAGCAAAATGAGCATAGCAAAGAAGTAGAAGTCAGCTGAGCATATAGTTAACCAAGATGAGCTCTGTAAGTATGTGGAAAGTTTTAATATGCATAGTAACCAAAATAAATTTTTTTCTGTACATTCTCGAAAAAGGTGCACGTTGCACAGGTGTATTACACAAAAGCAGCTAGTTCTTCATAAGTATCTAACCGTGAAGTTTCCTATGTGCTCGAAGTTTGACACTTTCACAGGCCCATATTTACCAAAATTGTGCAGTTATATAATGTTGAACTGTCAGCTTACCTGGAATATTGACTGGGAGCTTACCACTGTCGTTCAAAAGAAAAGTGTACAATCATTGCATTCTACTGATGCTAACATATGGGGCAGAAACTTGGAGGTTAACAAAGAAGCTCGAGAACAAGTTAAGGACTGCACAAAGAGCGATGGAACGAAAAATGTTAGGCCTAACGTTAAGAGACAGGTGCGGATCAGAGAGCAAACGGGGATAGCCGATATTATAGTTGACATTAAGAGGAAAAAATGGAGCTGGGCAGGCCACGTAATGTGTAGGATGGATAACTGGTGGACCATTAGAGCTACAGAAAGGATACCATGAGAAGGGAAGGGCAGTTGAGGACGGCAGAAAACTAGGTGGGGTGATGAAGTTAGGAAATTTGCAGGCGCAAGTTGCAATCAGCTAGCACAAGACAGGGGTAATTGGAGATCACACGGAGAGGCCTTCGTCCTGCAGTAGACGTAAATATAGGCTGCTGCTGCTGATGATAATGGAAAGTAGAACTAGTCCTTTAACTGGTCGCACCAGTGCGAGTCTCTTAGCCTGGTCCCTGCAGTACTAGTCACTTGACTGGTCCCTTGAACTAATCTGACTAGGCAACTTGATGGAAGATTGACCGATGGTGGCACTAGTGGTAGGGTAGTCGATGTTCAGTCCTGGCAACTTGTCCCCCCACAGATCCCTTGTACTCCTTCAGCTGATCCCTTTAACTAGTCCCTTAGCTGCATGGTCCCACTAGTGCTGTTCCCTAAAATTGTCCCTTGAACTAGCCCTTCCGGCTAGTCAACTGGTCCCTCCAGCACTAGTCCCTTGAACTAGTCAACATGATGGAGGGCTAGTTGAAGGGACTCATGTTGGCACTAGTTGGACATGCTCCAGTTTAAACTAGTCGCCACTTCAACAAAATGAGGAAAGTTGGATTAAACCTGAAAGATTGCCTGATTTATATCTTTCTTAATATTTCTGAACTTCAGGTGGGCATTCTTAAGCTTTACAATAAGTATATAAATAAGTTTTTAATACCGACATGCATATATTGTTGACTATTTTTCCTGTAACTGATTTTTAACCTGCTAACAACTGTTGAAGTCATTGCTTGGGGCAAGACGCGCCTACATGTATCGGAACTTTCCTGAATGTTGTTGCCAATTCTATCGCAAGAGAATCTTGTCTAAGCGTTTTGTCTATTCACATAGCCCATGCTACGCGAATTTGTGGTGTACATTCTAGAATGTATGCGAGCACCAATGATTACGTGGGAATGTACGATGAGTCACAAATAAATAGTCAACGCGCTCGACCCGCAGATCAGTTTTTAGAAAACTGGCGACTGTGCTCGCTGCTGTTGTGCTTTGCGTGTTGTTTGTCTTGCTGTGTACTAGGTTGCTCAATAAAGAGTTCAATCTTTAATTAATGCTTTGGCAGCCATACTCTTCGTCAAGAAACGTGGCAATACTGTTACAAGTTAGGCTTGTTCAGAGGTTCACCTTTTCTATTCTCTTTTTCTATTTCATTTCTGACCATGCGAATAGGTCAGGCTGACAAAAGATCCGGAGCACATTAAGGCAGTGGTCAACTTTCACTTTGCCCGGCGGCCCTACGGGAAGAAGCTTCCAGCGGAGGATGCCTACGGCCAGCCCATTTACTTCGGCTCAAGCGGCGAGTGGTCGGACCACCTTGAGCCTTCCTGGCGTGTTCACAAGCAGAAGGTGGGATTCGCTATTCTGGATCAAACTTAACAGAATAAATTAAAGGTCTTAACGCTCTGAGGCAACTCGCTGACTATGAAAAATGCTGTTATTGGGCTTAGGGCGGCAGATTAACTCTTTAATGGAGTACTGGCAGAAATTTTTGAAGTTGTAGGAACTCCATAATCTTGTTTACTCGATTCTAGGCTGATCATTGAAATAGGAAAGTCGGAAAGAAGGTTTTCCTCCAGTGCTAGCAAAAAAAAAGGGGGGGGGGGGCATTCGACTGAGTAAGGAGCCTGCATTTTATTACGGTTTGTTGACACGTCGAAGTGGACAGGCATCAGAACTTTTTCCGAGCGGTGCCTCAAGATTTACGACTTCCCTCACCTTTGCCTGTACGATCTCTGTCCTGATATACACAGCCATGTATTTTTCCACCTCAAGGTGTCGGATCTTTTTGCGGTACAGTGAAGGCCATCCGCTTTGCAGCGCTGTGGAAAAGTTCATTTCGTTTTTCCCGCCATAATGTCCAAGAGGTGACGTTAAGTTCATGGTGATTGCGGCTAAACAATATATTCGACTCTAAGCCAAGCCTTGAGTTTTTACATGATCTCCCCCCTCCCCCCCCCCCCCAAAAAAAAAGTGTCAGGTGGTAAGCGTTTCCCACGTGTAAAATGTTGACACCTGACATGTATACAAGTTAAATGGAACTTATAAAATACATTTTTGTTTGATACTAAGTTTGGTCTCGAAATGCTGGACCTTATGTCATTGGCGTTCTTGTGACACGACATAAAGCGAAATTTTTGGGTAGCGATAAGGCTAGGTGGTGCATTGACAGGAATACAGCGGTGCAGTTAGGGAATAGGCGGCATAGAGTTTCATGCAATAATTACTAGAGGGAACTGCGGCGCTAGGTAGTTCAGCCAACATGAAATTGATGGTTAGTACATGGATTGGCCTAAACTTTGTCCTTGTGGCTTCAGACGGCTTCGTGACTTTGTAAACTCGTCATTTTAGACAAAGTACCGTGTTATAAACAATTAAATAAACACCATTATAATTGTCCGACGGCAGGACTCGAACACAGGACTTCTAGTACGGGAAACCCGATATTGAAACCCTTACGCCATGGGCGCCTGCATCGACGAGCGGCATAGAACACCCTTACGAATTTTATGCGGGCAAGTGAGTGCGTTCAGACGCTTGGCGTGTTTCGATTTGGCCACCTCAACAGGCTGAACCGCTGCAATTAGTAGCGATTATGCGTGTTCGTAGGGCGTTCTGCATTTATACGAAAAATTTAGGCCAAGGAAGGCAGATAAAGCGTAATTTGACAAAGCCACAAGAATGTCACAAGCCCCAAGCACAAAGATTAGACAAATCCATGTCCTACCCATCATTCCCATGGTGGCTGAAAGATTGCAGCGCCCTCTAGTAATTATTGTGGGAAACTCTATGGTAGGCAGTATGCTAGTTGACATTAAGAGGAGGAGACGAAGTTGGGCAAGCCATGTAATGCATAAGCAAGATAAGATGATAAGATTAGATGATAAGGTGATGGCAAGATAAGATAAGCCTGTCAGAGTTACAGAATGGGTGGCAATAAAAGGGAGGCACAGTCGAGGATGGCAAAGAATTTAGGTGGCGTGATGACATTGGGAAATTTGCAGGCATAAGAAGAGGTCAGCTGGTGCTGGGCAGGGGGAATTTAGAGATTGCTGGCAGAGGCCTTCGTGCTGCATTGGACATATAAATAGGATGGTGATGACGATGATGCAATCTGGGACGGAGGCTTCACGGCTACTATGGACTCCGCTACCGAGTACAAGGTTGCTGGTTTGATCCCCGGTGACGGCGACTGTGTTCTGATGGCAAAATGCAAAAAAGGGTTCATGTGCCAAGCTTTTGGCATACATCAGGGGACACTAGAAAGAAACACTGAATCAGTTAAGGCTGTGAAAGTATTGCATCAGAACTTTATACCCATAAATTTGGCGGTTAAGGTTTGGTTATTTGAGCAAAAATGAAGGTCACAGTCCGGTTTTCTTGAACTTAGAGTGTAATTTACTGGTATAGATCAACTTAGTTTTCTCTTTAGTGTCACCTAAAAAGAAAAACCCACACAGGTGGTTATAATCACCATTAACGACCCGCCCCCGGATTACACTGTAAGAAGTTTCATTAAATGGTGTGATTTTCGAATTAGATTGATTGTTTGACACATACGAGTTGTCTCTCAGTACTTGTGAACGTGGTCAAAATGGAGGGCAGGCTAAGTTAAACCACATCATTGAGCATTGATTGATTGATTGATTGATTGATTATCTGTTTAAGAGGTGTGCTCAGATTCCCTCCCCTGTGTGACCGCGCTGCAGGTTCTGGTGTCCCGGTGGCTGGTGATGCCGGTCAGGGAGTCCGACCAGGTGGTGCTGCGGGCGTCGGGTCTCGTAAGGCATGCGCGTGTGGCCACACTGTGGCTTTTCCTGTTTCTGCTGACCACTGCATGCCTCCTCCTGTCCCCTCGCAGGGCAACAAGGAGTGGCTGTATGGCTGCACAGAGGTGCGCAAGGAAGCCGCAACGGGCAAGCTCCTCTGGTAAGTCAGTCAGTCAGCCAGTCGCCGGTCAGTTCACCGGTCATTCATTCATGATGAGTTGGTAGCCAACAGATAAATAAATCAGTACAGTCGATCCCGGATATGTCAAACCCATATATAATGAATGATTGTGTATATGGAACACACGTAAAACCCCCTTGGAAATTTCTGTATAAATGTTTTATTTTGTATTTAGAATTGCCTATATATCGAACTTTTTTGTGATCCCCCTTCAGGTTAGATATATCTGGGTTCGACGGTAAATAAATTACATGCAGCTTCAGAATGGAACGACCTTTCCCACAGTACTACGATATCACCTACTTTTCAACCATTTTGTGGAGTGCACAGTTGCCTGTTATATGTGAGGTTGATATTAATGTTATGTGTTATTGTTGATGTTATGTGCATTAAATGTGTGGTTAACACTGTTAATCATTCCTTTGCATCCACGCTTTATGGAATACCCCTTAGAGGGGAGCTTAAGCTGATAAAGTGAATTCAATCAACCAACCAACCAATCAATCAATCAATCAATCACTCTCACAGTCATTGATGTGCAACCACCGCTGCCACTGCCTCATCTGAGAGTTTAACTGAAGATGTTTTGGCCCGTGAGAAGTGTTATCAGATTTCCAGGTGCCTTTGTGGTGTTCTTTTTGTCCCCTCCAGTACGATGGGTGTGAGCCTCTCCCGGGAAGGCGTGACGCTCCCGTATCAAGGATCTTACGGCATTGAACGGCGGGGCTTCCACGCATCTGGTGCCGAGTTGCGGGCACGGGGCCTGAAGGCCTTGCTGGTGCACGTGCGGCCCACCACGTCCAAGGCAAGCCAATCCGAGCCTCTTTTCTGCGCCCTTCCTTTCTCCAGAGCCCTTTGTTTCGGGGAATTTCTCACAATAGGTGGCATTCAACGATGATGGCCTCAGAGTGATTGAACCAATCTCGGAGGCTGTGTTTTTATGCCACAGGTTCTTCGCGAACATGTGGCATGAAGTGGTGTCATGGTTGCCATGTTTCGAGCACCAGATATTGTGCCGCGGGGCTGTGGTATGCATAGGAATACTGGGCAGTTAGGGGCTTCAAATTTAAATCGTTCTCGGAGAGCCAGGACACCATGAAAATGTCGTGTGAACCGCATTCCATCTGCCGCAACTGTCAAGTCTCCGCTTCTAAAACAATGTGACGCTGTTTTCTCCGTAATATGTAAGAACTTTTTTTCTCTTTAAGCATAAGCACTAGTGATATTAAACTGAAGGAAAGATAAATGGCGCCTTCGCTCACCGTGCTTCAGTTTCAGTCATATGTTTTTCTTGGATGACATTTTAGAGCCATCAGACAAGCACAAAAGGAGAACGTACCTAGATACCACGAGCACATCACGGTGTCTACGTCTTCCTTTTCTTCTTGTCTGATGGTGCTAATATGTTATCCAACTTCACGTACCAACAAGCCCAACACTCAGCAGTGTTGTTTTATGTTAGTGTTATACATTTTTCATTTGCTTCGGTTTCTCGCACTATTTGTGCAAGAATGCCTTCACTAAGGTGATCAGCAAGATGCTGCTTCTTGCTGTATTATTGCATAGGAATTTGCTATGAAAACTTAAGTATATTATGTTGGTTTGTACGGTTATATTGAATTGAGGCGAAATGACGGCAGTGTCAGCACTATCTGCGCAGCGGTATCAATTAAATGCATCTGTTTTCTTTCCTTACTTTTATGTTGCATGTGAGGAAACATTCACATAACAGGGTGTGAACTTGGCCGCAATGGTAATTCATGGTTAACTCGCAAGAACGCTTTACGAAAGGAACATAGGCAAGGAAAATGGTACAAAATACATGGCACTACTTCCACCTGATGTTTATAGAAAAGTAAGCGGAATAGATACTGTCAAAAAAAAAAAAACACATTTTGTAGACACAACAGATAATGTTGACATCAACATTTTTTTTTCTGAGATATATTTTGTTAACCTTTCTATTGCTAACTGCTGTTAATGATCACATGGTCTTACAACAAAAGTTACAGGCAGTTGATGAATGATGTGCTCATTGGGGCACTGGAACTGAATACAACTAAAATTGTGTTGGTACGAGCAACGAGAAAAAATAACCCTGGTGTGTATAAACATTCAGTTAATACTAAGTGCGTGATGATGGAAGTTCCCCAATTGCAAACGCCTTGGTGTCACGTGGAGCAACAATGTCACCTGGTTCTTGCACGTGTCTTCTGTTTGCGCTTCAGCAATACGTAAGTTGTGGTTGCTCAAGAGAAATCTCAAATCGGTATCTCCTGGTGTTAAACAGTTAGCCTACACGTCTTTCATTACGGCAAAGCTCGAATGTGCCGTGTTTTTTTGTTTGGGAGGCCCACAATAAAGAAAATGATCTCGGAGAGCTAGAGTGGGTTCAAAGGAATTCAGGGTGGGTATTCTGTTAGTGTCCGCCAAGTGGACGCGTCCATTTCGTCTGCTGCTAAAGTGCCGATTGGCTGGGAGCACCCGTCTCCTTCTCACGCATATCACCACCCAGCCAATCAGAACTCCAGCAGCAGATGAAATGGACATGTCCACTAGGTGGACACGTACCGAATACCCCCCCTCCCCCCACCCCCAGTACAGTTGATCTTTATTTAATACAGACAGGCTGACTCACTGTCTTTTTTAATGTGGCAACACTATATTCAGTCATTGGAATTGCTCAGAAATGAGTTAGCCAGTTGTTGTTTTTGTTTAAGTGCCTTGCAGGGTATTGTATTGCCTAAGACTTAAAAATAGGTCTTAGACCTCGCAACACAAGGAACACAAGGCACACTCACGAAACATTGCTGGCTCCAATTTTTTTGGGGGACAAATACATTTACATATACCTTTTTTACTGTAACTGTTGCAGAGTGGAACACATTAACCTGCGCTTGCATTTGGTGCAAATCATTTTGTTCGTGAATTGGAGTGTTACGAAATTAAAGTGCAGTAGAACCTCATTGATACGATCCCGTTATGTACGATTTCCTGCTGCCAACGTTCTCGATCGAGGAAACAAAAAATTACCCAATAGAGTTACGTTTATTTTTTCCTGGTTCATACGTTTCCGGAAAACACGATCTCTCGGCACCAACGTTCAGTGCATTGCCAAACTGCAATTGTATCGTACATTTTCCGCTGGCTAGGTCCCATGTAAACAGGAAAATGCACGAAGTGCGTGCGATCGAGAACAGTAGCTGTCCACCATAGCAGCTTTGCCGCAATATTTGCCTGTCTGTCTCACGTGAAAACGCCAGCGTGCTCTTAATTTCTTACTCCGGTACCAGCAAATCTCCCGGGTCGTCTGACTCCACATTCACTGCTATCACCACCAACCATCTTCAGCTATTTGTTTTACAGCGCTTGGAGAGTTGTGCTGTTAGAAGCGCACTGCACACTTTTGGTAGGCAATAACTGAAATGTGCCGCCGTTTTCTGCCGCAGGTGGCGCGACGTAAGCATCACGTTTTACTCTGGCAGCATCTGACATCGTCCATCGTATTGTTTTTGTTTCGGCTTCCAGTTGCCATCTTAAAACACTAAGCAATAAGAAACGAACAAAACATGCTTTGGGCTGTCAAAGCCCCACCAGCTTGATACGGGTCGGCAACAGTTTGTGCAATGCATGGCATTACGTATGCATCAACTGCAGTTGAGTCTGGCGAATTTTTAATTACTTCGGATTGTACGTTTTGCCCAGTTAGTGCGTTTTTCTCACATTTTTTTTTTTCAGGAACATGTAACCGAGGTTCTACTGTATACTGAACCACAACACTGAGCAAAAGTCTGTAAATTAATTTTCTGGACTGCTGCCCATACTGCTGCCATTGTAAAAATGTTTAACCTGCGTTAGTGCAAGAAAATATCGGAATTACAACAATGAAAATAAACTGTTCCCTGTGCTGAAATTGTTTCAGTCTTTGCAACTAAAACCCCCCTCTCTATTTCTTTAATTTGTGAAGTCCTAACTCTTCTGTCAAGGTTTTACACAAGAACCACAACTATTGGCTTTGAACGAAAAAAATTGGTATTTGCACCAGGCCTAACTATAGTAAATGCTGTGGCATTTTTCTTTACCAGATTATGTGGTATACAAGAGTACTACTATACAAACTACTCGATACTAAGTTATTAGACTAGAATTACTATTTACTTCGAACTCGATTCGAACCTGAAATTTACTGTTCGCCCATCCTTATAACTGATTGCTAAACAATGCTAACAAAGCCTAACAATGTTGTAACATGTGGCACAAGGTCTCACCTTCACCAAATTCTTTTTCCTTCACCAAATTATGTGGTATACAAGAGTACTACTATACAAACTACTCGATTCTACATTATTGGACCAGATTACGATTCACTTTGAATTCAATTCAAACCTGAAATTTACTGTTCGCCCATTCTTAAAAGTGAGTACGAAGCCCTAACAGTGCTGGAAAACGTGGCACAAGGTCTAATGAATCAGAGCCATGACCGCAGATGACTGTGGTAGGCGAGCGTCTGCAGTCATCCGAGCGGTGGCGTGATGTCGAGCTACCCCAATGGTGGGGTTCCTCCAAAGTGCTTCTGACGGTGCCGCTGACGGAAGGTGCAGCCTTCTACAACCTGAGCCTCCACGGCCTGTGGCATCCCTGGCAGGCCTACCGTCTCACCCTGCAGTCGAAGATCTGTCGCACCGGAACGGAAGGTGCGGTGTTCACCCAAGCTTACCTGGGCATAGAAATGCTGTAACTCTGTAATAGGGATGCAGACAACGTGAATAAACATAAAGGACAAATAGGGAGACATCAGTACAATCAAGAGGTGCCTTGTGACCATCTTGATGTCTCCCTGTTTGGCCTTTGTGCTCTCTGGTGTCGTTTGCGAGCCATGACGGATCAGCTAACCAAGCAATATGTTCTGACCTGTAATAGGGCATTTAACTTGGTTTGTGTATGCTTTTCAACTGGTTACACTCTGGTAGGTGATGGTGAAGCATATGCCTTGTGGACTGTTGCAAGCAGTTCACAATGGTGCCCCTTGCCAGTGCTTCTGAGCAGGTACTCGTGCAGACTTGGAACGGTGCACGCTTGGAACTGTACACGTTTGAAACAGTGCATGCTTAGCACAGTCCATGCTCTGATATGTCCACACCAGTAATAGTGCGTGCTCGAAACAGGTCACACTCAGGTAGGGGTTGTTGAAGCATACGCATTGAGGACTGTTGCAAGCAGGCATAGAAGGCAGGTACCGTGCCCTTGACAGTGCTCCTGAGTAGATGCGCGTGCAGACTTGGAACGGTGCATTCTTGGAACAGTGCATTCTTGGAACTGTACACGTTTGAAACAGTGCATGCTTAGCACAGTCCAGGCTCTGATATGTCTACACTTTTAATAGTGCGTGCTCGAAACAGGTCACACTCAGATAGGTGGTGTTGAAACATATGCATTGAGGACTGTTGCGAGCAGGCCTAGAAGGCGGGTACTGTGCCCTTGACAGTGCTTCTGAGCAGACGCTCGTTCAGACTTGGAACGTTGCAGGCTTGGAACTGTACACATTTGGAACAGTGCGTGCTTGGCACAGTCTATGCTCTGATATGTCTGCACTTTTAATAGTGCATGCTCAAAACAGTCCAGCATCTGTAGTCGTACTCAGAGAGAGCTCCTGCTGGAAAGTATATGTATATTATCATTTACGGAATTCTGGAGTACTGGAGGTGCAGACGGGCGCGACTGTGTTGGTGGCGACCTCTTGTGACAACATGCTTAGCCACAATGTGTTTGAAATAGTTTGTGTTGCAGCAGTGCCTTCATTGAAGTTTAAGTAACTATAAAGAGGAGCTAAGATATGTTCGTGAATATCTGTTGCCGTCATCATCATCATCATCAGCCTATATTTATGTCCACTGCAGGACAAAGGCCTCTCCCTGCGATCTCCAGTTACCCTTGTCTTGCGCTAGCTGATTCCAACTTGTGCCTGCGAATTTCCTAACTTCATCACTCCATCTAGTTTTCTGCTGTCCTCGACAGCGCTTCCCTTCTCTTGGTATCCATTCTGTAACCCTAATGGTCCACCGGTTATCCATCCTATGCATTACATGGCCTGCCCAGCTCCACTTTTTACACTTAATGTCCACTTTTTACACTTAATGTCAACTAGAATATCGGCTATCCCTGTTTGTTCTCTAATCCATACTGCTCTCTTCCTGTCTCTTAATGTTAGGCCTAACATTTTTCGTTCCATTGCTCTTTGTGCCGTCCTTAACTTGTTCTCGAGCTTCTTTGTTAACCTCCAAGTTTCTGCCCTATATGTTAGTACTGGTAGAATGCAATGATTGTACACTTTTCTTTTCAACGACAGGGGTAATCTCCCAGTCAGAATTTGGTAATGCCGGCCGTATGCGCTCCAGCCCAATTTTATTCTTCTATAAATTTCTTTCTCATGATCAGGGTACCCTGTTGCCATCATTACAACACCTTTTGCCAGAAGCTGTATAAGTACAGTTGTTTAATTTAATAGTTAATTTTGCTTTTGCTAGTTAATAACCCCGTCTCATCTCAGTGTATTGTTACTAGTGCTGCTTCTTGTATCTAAGTCTCTGGTATTCCGTAAAGGGTGATAGATACACAGACAGGCTAACACTAGTTTCGAGGTCTAAACATTTTGTGAAACAGGCATGCTGCGCATGTATATTTGCTCAATTTCCTGTATTGTTTTTTTCTTGCCAGGGCTGATCATATCCTATGACCAAAAGTTTTTTGCTTACCTTGAAGTGTTAAATTTTCATAAATGCAACATTCATGGAAATTTTAGGGGTGCAATGGGAAAGCGGTTTGCAGTAAACTTAATTTTGCCAGAGGTTGCCTGTAGCTATGTACTTGATTGAAATGCCATGTAGAGAAAGACAGGAAAGATGGGAAATTCGGCAAGCTCCACTGGTTCGTTGTGGAATACATATACAGTGGAACCTTGTTGATACGGTCTTCGTGGGAACCAGAAAATAAAATGTATCATCCAAAAATAGTATCATCCAAAGCAAGCCCCAAAACGTAAGAAAACAGGCTTGCTTGGTGACAAACTCGATAGCAAAGTTTCCTGTGGCGTCGAGTGATACTGCTCTGCATAACACACGTGTTATGGAAAGCAGCATCGTGACACCACAGGAACCGCAGCCAACAAACTTTTATTCAGCAACTTCAAAATAGCTCGACAGTTTTCTCTGAACTTCCTTTTTTTTGAAGTCCGTAAACAAGTTCTTTTGAAAGATAAAAATAAAAAACCAAAGCCGTTGTTTCCTCACTCAACTGTGCATTTGCGATGAAGCCGCAATGAGTATCTAACGTCGCCAGTAGTTGAGCACCGGTTGCTGCAGCTGTCACCACCACCTTCAGTGCCGTCATCTTGGTCATCATCACATCGTCTTCCGTGCTGCTTTTTATTTTTATTTTCTTTTTTATTTCTTTTTTTTAAACGGTGAACTAATAAGCGCGAGCAAAAGGTAACGCGAGCAGACGATACTGAGAGTGCGAAACGGTCGGTCTGGAGGCGCGCGCTCCCTTCCTTCTTTAAGAGCAAGCACGCACCTCCAGACCGGCCGTGCCCACGCGTAGATCACTGAAGGGTGCAGCTCTCATTGGTCGGCTTCGCTCGCGGCTCGTTTGCCGCCGGAACGCGTGGCAATTTAAATCAGTCCAGGACTGATCCCTCCCGCGGCATGAAAAACCTGCTTCGTGGCAGATTTTGGGGCGCGTACATCTTGCCGCTGCCGACGCGCAGTGCGCATTTTTTCGCTAGTTTCGCTGGCCCTTAACACGTCGTTCGTGGGTTGTTGGAATGTAATTTAATCTAGTACACTTAAATATAAAGCTACTAGTTTCAGAAATAACAGTTAGCAGTCGTATCATCCAATTTCAAATAGAAACGTGATCATATCAACCGCATGAAAATACATTGCTCCTATGGGGTTGGCCGGTAAACGAGAAAAAACTGATCATCCCGAAAGACGTATTACGCAATATCGTATCAACGAGGTTCCACTGTACAGTAGAATCTCGTTGATACAATCTTCACGGGAACCGGAATATAAAACGTATCATCTGAAAATTATATTATCTGAAATACATTGCTCCTACAAGACATTTGCCGGGAAAAGAACATGAAACGTATTATTCCCCAAAACAAATTATGTAGAATCATATCAACGAAATTCCCTGTACGCATACTGCGTAACACAATAGTGCATTTATTGTGGCTTACAGTGAACAAATGACAAAGCTGAGAAAAAACAGCAATGCTTATCTGTGTTCTTTGTTACTCATCATTGTCTGTGTGCTGGTCCTTCCCTCTGTCAAAACTGTGCGTGCCTTTCTTTTCTCTCTTCTTCTCGTAATTGCTCTTGTCCTTAGTGTCAAATGTCAGCCAATCTTATCGAGTCAAATGTGTCATTTTCACGTTGTGACTGTGTCTAAATTCACCCATGCCTCGTTTTCTTTTTCCCTCTTCTTTGCATGAAGGTGACGGCCTTGTCCGATTCCTGGTTCCCTGGGGCAGCGAGGACCTCTTCTTTCACATCCAGTACCCCGTGTATGCAGGCACTGGTCACATTGACGTTGTTAAGCACAGTTGTCATTCTCAAGTTATTACCTGCACGTGGAAGCGTACGAAACTGCAGTACCAGCGAAGATAGTAACCAGTACCTCGCAGTAGTACGTTCTTTAGAGAACTGCCATATTGGCTTTACCGCAATGGGCTGATAACTCGAAATATGGCAGCCAGCACATCGTTAAAATCGGGATTACAGGGCAGCTAGTTCGCTCCTCATCCAAACAGCGTGACATTGGGATGGTTGGTGATCGTCAGAATTGAGCATGTTGGGCATGGAAGAAACACCTTGAAGAAGGAGACAAGGCAGCAATGAAGGGCTCCATCGTTGTCTTGTCTTCTTCTTTTTGGGACATATTTTTTTTTTTGTGCTCAACATGTTCAATAGGTTTGTTCACTCTTTCACCATCCTTCACATTGCCATGGAGTGGTCCGACCGACACGCAAGGATGTTGTTAGGCATAGAGGGTGACAAAGTTAGGGCGGCATCCATCTTGCACCTGCTGTAGCAACTCAGTGGCCACGGCAATTCGCTGCAAATCACGAGGTTGCAGGTTTAATTCCCATTTAGGGTGTCTGCATTGTGGTGGGGGCGGAAGGCAAAAACGCTCATGTACTGCATGCTAAAGAACCCTAGGGAGTCAAAGTTTATCTGGAGACCTCCACAAACGGCAGCTTCAAGAGATTAAACTCCACAATTTTTTTTTTCATCCATACCACGCTCAAACTGATATCAGCCCGGGCTGTTGTCTTTTAGTGCGACATGCTCTCCTTGTAAGTAATCTCCTGATATTCCTTCCTCATAACAACATGATGGGAAGGGATGTACGGAAGCAATAGCAACAAGCTAACCACACATTTATCGCCATTTTAGCATTGCATGAAAGCCACCTAGGCATTTGTTAAAAGCTCCATGCAGGTGTTTAGTCGGTGAACACTGCATTGTTTGCATGTTCGAGCACAATCTGCAGAAATAGGCCCTGAACTTTGTGTTGGGCTGGTGACAGAATTTGCTTTCTTTTCGTTGCTGCTCTGGCTTTCGAAACTGATATTTGGGCCATGATTTTGTATTGATCCCTTTTCTGATGCAATTCCTTTTTGCTCTTTGTCAGTGGTCAGAGTGACGTGCTGCCCGTGTTATCAGTGGGATAAGCCAGTCGTAAACGGTGGATGCTAAGTTAACATATAATCGAGATGGAGGCAACGCTACAAAATCGTGGCCCCTGGTGTGGAGGTTGGTCTGATCGTTGGGGAAACGGACGATTTGGATTCAATCGCACGTATCAGCATGCACATTATAGTTTGTCATTTATAGATGTTCACATTAGGCATCATTATCAGCCACTTTAGTCCTATAAAGCAATAAAGTTTTTTTTTTTCTGCAAGTAGGGTGTGGAAGTAGAAGTCTTTAGACTGAGCTATCCTTGATCACCGTATGATAAACATATCTGCTGATAATGTTTAGAAAGCTGTGTTAGTACCAGCATGAAATGAGTTATTGCCCTTTTTCTTCAGTAGATATGTTTTCTATGATAGATTTTGTCTGCAATTAACTCCTTGTTGCTGTGATTTCAATATCACTAGTGAGCGGTGCCAATATAATTTTGTATGTTTTTAACTATCCACAGTTGAAACCAATTTCAATATCACTAGTGAGCGGCAGGCGCGGATCCAGGGGGGATGTCCGGATGTCCTGACCCCCCCCCTCAGATTTCTGCATCCCCCCCCCCCCCCCCCCCCCTGCTGACAGGGGGACGGCCCTGTCGCAAAAAATTATGGCCACCAGCATTTTTCAAAAGTATTTTTCGCGAGTACCAGTGGTAGCAGCCATGTAGAAGTAAAGCTAGCTCGCTCACAAGCTTAGTTATATTCCGTAGGGGTGTGGTGTCGCGAAGTTGCCGTAGTTATTGTTTCTCATGAACACCTTGGACCTCCTGGCGCCGGCCGTGCCTTACTCGTCCCGTCGGTGGCGTCGAATGAACGAGGGGACGTCCCTTTTGCCAAGCACGCCGATGTCCGCGCGAGCGCCTTCGCGCCTGATCAACTTAGTTCCCCATTGGGGTGTCATCGGTTGCCTCATTTGCTGTCATCGGTTCCGCGACCAACCTGCTTAATGAAAGAGATCTCTCGCTGAAGTGTTCATATATAAATAATAACAACTAACAGCCTAACTAAGAACTACGCATAGACAACTTTTTTTTTTAACTGTAGCACTCATTGTGATCACAGTTACACGTTGACAATATCCAGCACGAGCACAGTACCGTTCGTACGCTACAAGTTTTTCATTGTAACATCGCAGTTTTATTGTCGTACATTAAGCATAGGAGGCTCAAGCCCACCGGATCCGTTTATCTGAGTGGGCGTTCTCGCGGAGCGGGGCGAAGCCTCGAGCAGGGGCTGCGAAATGGGGAAGCGTGACGTCAGCGGCCAACGCCAGCGCGCGGGCCTAGGATGGCGTCGCGTGGTTAGAGAAATGGAAGCAGATGCGCGCCTTGTGTAAAAGGATGACGTCGCGTGGGAAACAAAACATGAAGACGCTGGCTCGCGCTCACGGCTACTACGCTACATCGTTCTTCTTGTAGGTGGCGTCGTGAGTTTTCATACGCGGTGATTCGCATATCGTAAACAACCAGCGTAGTGGTTGCCGCGTTGAAACGAAGGTGTCTCAGCCGAACACAAAGAATCTTCTTAAGGAAATCAAGGTGTCCCAACAGAACTCCAAAGCCGGACCCTTTATAACGAACCTGCGACAGACCATCCCAAATTTTATTTTAAGAAACAATACAGGCTGATATACCGGGTGTTCAAAATTAAGCTTTATGGTTTTCTTAAAATTAGGCACTGGGAGGCACGTGAAGACCACCTGCGCAAATAAGTTGTGTGGCCAGGGGGACACAAAGTGAGATAATTATCGCTGTCAGCAACCGAATTAACTAAAATTGAATAATTAACTTTTTATTGACTGCAGTAAGTGTGTATGTTTGTATTCAAAAGTTAGAGGCAGTCGTGTTTCTGCACAGTTTCACTTGGAAGAATTCTTCTAGCATGTCTATGCTCCGATATATCCAACTCCAAATTTTAATTGTCGTTCGCATGATTACGCATGCAAGAGAGTGAGGATCAGCGCAAAGCTCCTTCCTGATGTGACGCGGCTGTTGGGTGCAGCGTTTAGTCTGACAACGCGGCGGAGGCATTGGCAAAGATAATAACTGCCCCCCTTCCCCTCACGGCTGGCGAAAAAAAAAAATCGAAGAACCCGTAACCGCTGTCGTAACACGCGACCGCGCAGCCTGTAAAGATGGCGGCAGCTGCCATGCCGAGATAATGGCGCGAGCGGAGAAGCCGGAGGCCAGTGCGCGTGCGTAATGGTGACTAGACGACCGGGCATGGTCCTTGTTTGGGCTACGCAAATAAAGTGACTGCTGATTTCCAAGTATTGTAAGCTTTATTGAAATCAAAAGCAACAACTGCACCATCAACAGCAGAAACCTTTTTAGCTATGCTAACGAATATTTCATACTGCCGCTTTAACTTTGGTGTTGTCATGCACAAATCTCATGACAACACTTCACCCATCAAGATGTCAATGCCCTA
Source organism: Dermacentor silvarum (assembly GCF_013339745.2). NCBI lineage: Eukaryota > Metazoa > Arthropoda > Arachnida > Ixodida > Ixodidae > Dermacentor > Dermacentor silvarum. Next base: position 8,218 of record NW_023607054.1, on the reverse strand, counting down.
AAAATGTCCAAAATGCCTCCCTTCCACAGCAACGCAAAGCATAAACCGCTCTCGCGTCGAGTCGATAACTCTGCGCAGTGCAATTGAAATTTGCAGTCGGATATCTCGGAGCACGAACACGCTAGAATAATTCTTCCGACTGATACTGTGTAGAAACACGACTGCCTCTAGGTTTTCAATACTGTGAGCGCATTTTGCGCATATCGTCGTCGTCATCTGTACAAACGACTCATCATCTTGTGTGAGCGCTATTTGTGCATATCGTCGTCGTCATCTGTACATACGACTCATCATCATCTTTTGTCTCGTGCGGTGCTTCGTCTCTGACTCGGGCGACTGCTCGGAAATAAAGGCATCGCATCGGTCAACGTCTCACAAGTGGTGGAGGTGCTGGGTAGGTGAAGGAGAGCGATCAGAGGAGGTTGTGTACGGTCCGGGAACAGGAGGAATCTGGTCCAGGTGTCCTGTCTCGCTCAAAGTTGGCGTAGCCGCGCCTGTCACCTGGGTGACGCCCGGGAACGTAGTAATCCAACCTAGGTGCGCTGTCTCGCTCAAAGGTAGCATAGCCCCGCCGTTCATCCTGCTGACGCCGACGGCAGTAGCGAGAAATGTGGCCGCGAATACCGCAGTAGAAACAAACCGGGCGCGACGACCGCCACGGAGAGTAGTACGGCTGCGCCGGTATGTGTCGTCAGTGTTTCGCCATGCCACATCTTCCGCGTATTGTACGCCCGCAGAAGGCCACACTGGTGCTATTAAGGCCACCTTGAGTGCAGATCTCAATCCGGCCCAGACCAATGCACTCCTCACCATTTTAATGAAGCATGAAGCTTGTTTTGACGTTTCTTCGCGAGGCCTGGGTCAGACCACTGTAACTACTCATCGAATTGAAACAGACGGCTCTCGCATCATTCGCCGTCGCCCGTACCGTGTGTCACCTTCGGAGCGAAAAGTTATAGAAGAACAAGTGAACGACATGCTGACACGCAACATTATAAGGCCTTCAGCAAGCCCTTGGTCTTCTCCTGTTGTGCTTGTTAAAAAAAAAGGATGGTTCTGTGCGCTTTTGCATCGATTATAGGGCGCTCAACAAAATTACCCGTAAGGATGTTTATCCAATGCCTCGTATTGACGATGCTTTGGATACCTTACAAGGTGCCGAGTATTTCTCGAGCCTCGACTTGCGCTCCGGATATTGGCAGATTCCCATGCATGAGCCAGATAAAGAAAAGACTGCGTTTGCTACACCTGATGGCCTTTTTGAATTTAACGTGATGCCTTTTGGATTGTGCAATGCACCAGCTACGTTTGAACGTATGATAGATACAGTACTCCGTGGCTTAAAATGGAAGACCTGCCTTTGTTACTTGGACGACATTGTCATCTTTTCGTCGAGTTTCTCCCAGCACCTACAACGTCTAGACCAAGTTCTCGCGTGTCTAGCAAAAGCTGGTCTCCAACTCAATACTAAAAAGTGTCGCTTTGCAAGCCGAAGCATTAAAGTATTGGGCCACGTCGTCAGTAAGCATGGCATCCAGCCTGATCCCGATAAAATCGCTGCAGTACTGCAATTTCCGCCACCAACCGCTCTTAAAGAACTCCGCAGCTTTCTAGGACTGGCGTCCTACTTCCGCCGCTTTGTCCGTGACTTCGCCACCATCGCCGCTCCTCTACACAAACTTCTGACTTCGAGCGCGTCCTTTGTGTGGTCGAACGACTGTGAAGCCGCCTTCCAGACCCTCAAACGAGTTCTCACGTCAGGGCCCGTGCTCCGTCATTTCGATGCAACGGCCCCGACTATTCTACACACTGATGCCAGTGGGCATGGAATTGGCGCTGTCCTGCTGCAGCGGAATCAGAAGTCCGAAGAGCAAGTCGTGGCTTATGCAAGTCGTGCTCTTTCTCCTGCTGAGCGCAACTACACGATTACAGAACAGGAATGCCTCGCCATCGTGTGGTCAATACAAAAATTTCGTCCCTATCTCTACGGCCGCCATTTCACAGTTGTGACCGACCATCATGCTCTCTGTTGGTTGTCGTCCCTGAAAAACTTGTCTGGACGCCTCGGCCGTTGGGTACTGCGCTTACAGGAATATGACTTCACTGTCACGTATAAGTCCGGCAAACAACATCAAGATGCCGACGCTTTGTCGCGCTGCCCGCTGTCCCCAAACGCCCATGCTTCACCTTCGGTATGCACGTCACCATCTAGCCACACGTCTCAGCGCACGCCCAGTAGCCCGGGACAGTCAGTTGCCTCAGTTGACTTTCTCCCGTCTACTGACCTCCTCTCACTCCAACGTACTGACCCATACTGCCGTACGCTGATCGACCGACTTACTGGCTTGGCACGACCCCCCAACAGTCGCTTAAGACGACAACTTTCGCGTTTTAAGCTTCAAGGTGGAGCGTTATTTCGATCAATCTACCATCCTTCCGGTAACCGGTGGGTGCCAGTAATACCTCGCTCACTTCGACTCCAAGTATTGGAAGCATTTCGCGACGACGCGACGGCTGGCCACTTGGGCTTTCATAAGACCTACGACCGCATCAAAACGCGTTGTTTCTGGCCGGGCCTTTCCACCTCAGTCGACAAATACGTTGGCTCCTGCGCATCATGCCAACACAGAAAACGCTCGACATCCCTTCCAGCCGGTCCTCTGCAGCCTCTACCATGCCCGTACACCCCCTTCGAAATTGTGGGCATAGACTTGTATAGACCCCTCCCACTCACGCCCGCTGGTCACCGCTGGATCGTTACCGCAGTGGATCATCTAACGCGCTACGCTGAGACAGCGGCTCTTCGCTCTGGTACTGCCTCCGAAGTCGCCGAGTTTTTCGTGCACGGAATCGTTTTGCGCCACGGCGCACCTCGTGTCCTCCTGAGTGACCGTGGCAAGACGTTCCTATCGCATGTCCTCCGTGAAGTCCTTCAGGCCTCGGACACCATCCATAAGACCACATCATCGTACCATCCGCAAACAAATGGTCTTACGGAGCGTTTTCATCGAACTTTGTCTGACATGATGTCAATGTATGTTCGACCCGATCACACCAACTGGAACACCATCCCACCTTTTGTGACGTTTGCGTATAATACTGCCGTCCAACGTACAACCAATTACAGTCCCTTCTTCCTGGTGTACGGTCGTGCGCCGTCTTTCGTCTTGGACACTACACTCCTTTCAGCACCTGCTGCTCCATCCGCGTCTCTTCCTGAGGAATTTGCCGCTCGCCTCTCCCGGTGCCGTGAACTTGCCCGCGCCAACACCGCTATACCATTCAGGACAAAAGGAAAATTCGCTATGATGCGACGCGTCGCGTTGCTTCGTTCCGCCCAGGCGACGAAGTTCTTTTGTGGAGACCTGTTCGCGCACCGGGGCTCTGTGAAAAATTTCTCCACAGATATCTCGGCCCCTACACCGTTTTGCAACGAACTTCGGCCGTTAACTACAGCGTCACTCCTGTCAGCTCAGCTACTGACCGCCGCCGCCGCACTACGGAAATCGTTCACGTATCTCGCCTGAAACCCTACATTCGCCGTACCTACCCTTTCTAGTTTGCGGTCTTGCTGACCGCTTTCCTGAAGGGGGGAAGTTAGTGTGAGCGCATTTTGCGCATATCGTCGTCGTCATCTCCACAAACGACTCATCATCTTGTGTGAGCGCTATTTGTGCAAATCGTCGTCGTCATCTGTACATACGACTCATCATCATCTTTTGTCTCGTGCGGTGCTTCGTCTCTGACTCGGGCGACTGCTCGGAAATAAAGGCATCGCATTGGTCAACGTCTCACAATACAAACATACCCACTTACTGCAGTCGACAAAAATAATTGTTCAATTTTAGTTAATTGGGCTGCTCACAGCGATAATTATCATCTCACTTTGTGCCCCCCTGGCCACATAACTTATTTGCACAGGTGATCTTCGCGTGCCTCCCAGTGCCTAATTTTAAGAAAACCATAAAGCTTAGTTTTGAACAACCTGCATGATCAGGCACAGCCGCCAAGCACATGGCTGTATTGGGTAACGTCCTTTTCCTATAAGCACGGAGAAACCGTACCTGGCTTCGCTACAGGTCTTCTTCCTCTTTCTGGGGTTTTACGTGCCAAAACCAGTTCTGATTATGAGACACGCCGTAGTGGAGGGCCCCGGATTAATTTTGACCACCTGGGGTTCTTTAACGCGCACTACAACGCAAGCACACGGGCGTTTTTGCATTTCGCCTACATAGAAATGCGGCCGCCGCGGCCAGGATGCGATCGCGCGATCTCGTGCTCAGCAGCGCAATGCCTGAACTGACTGAGCCACCACGGCGGGCTAGATGGCGCGAGGTAACACTCGTTTTCATGATGACAGTGGCGGCCGGGGAATAAAAACAGCGCGAACTTCTTGGCAATAAATACAAAAAAAGAAGAAAAAAAAAGTGATTTGCCCTCTCAAGCCTTGTAGGCTACAGGTGCTGCTCTAGCCGTATAAAACGCGGGTTTATCGTGAGCAGAAACGGTGAATTTCGGTAAATGATAAAGGCTACTATCATCATCATCATCATCATCATCATCATCATCATCATCGACAGAAGCTGACCCCCCCCTCAGAAAAAACCTGGATCCGCCCCTGGTCCAGAGAATGGCCTTCACGCTAATCCCCGCTTCTAACGAAGGGTGGCGGTTGTGGTCGGTCGCCTCTAAGTAAGCTTCTTTGTCCGAACGTCACTGCCAGTGTCGGGCCGCGTCACCAGGTAGGCGGCCGCTGATGAATGGGGTGGCATCGGGGGAAGCACCCAAAAGATGAGCACTGCCGAGTTGGGCGCTGTTCGCCGTCTCGTCGGTGTCGGGCACTGTCGCCGTCTGGGCGACGCTGATGAAAGGGCCTGCCTCGATGGGAAACAATCAAAGAATGCGCCCGGACGATTCGGCACGCAACACCACCACCCAAAACCTTGTACGCTCACCAAGTATGCACACCTCCGTAACAAAAAAAAAAAAAAAAAAAAAAAAAAAAAAAAAAAAAAAAAAAAAAACGGCTCCCTCAACAAAACCTGAGCATATAATGTCGGCTCACTGGCTTCTCCAAAGCACACTAATCTGTTAGTGGGGTGGTGAATTATACTTAATATATTCTTTGACTGCCCTTTTTATTCGGGGCAAAATTGACAAAAGTCATCGAATAAATGCACGCAGACCTGTTTGTGCAGGTGCTGCAGCCATTTATTAGCGCGCTTACTTCATTTTCTTACACTCAGCCATTCAGTATGCGCCACTACGGTTGTGCGCCCATTATTGGCCAATCCCCGGAATGGGATTGGCCAATATGGGAATCCCCCACTGTGACGCAAGCAGTACATAATGCCTAAATGTTGCCTTACACGTGTCGTACTTTTCTAGGCATACACCTGCCATCACCCGTGTTCGCTCGACAAGCATCACGCGCTCCGCCTTCGTGCTTGTGACGTCACTCTTTTAAGCGCCACAAGTCAGGAACAAGCAAGCAAGCAATCAATCACTCTTTTAATCACTGATACCCTCTCCCGAGTGCAGAGTAGGAAACCGGACGTCCTTGTTCTGCATAAAATTTACTCTCTCTCTCTTGTTAACCTCCCTGACTTTCCTTGATCCTCTAGCTCTCTCTCACACACTGTGCATCGGCCTGATTTTGAGTTTTTATTTCGGCATAGCTCGTGGGTGATGTAGTGGATAAACATAAGTATTGCGTTACAAAGTTGTAATTTTTGCGATGCATAAACATAAACATTCCCTCACATTACACGTTGCATATTATGAAAGTGAGCACCATTGTATGTATCCCCATTATTTAAGCACATGATTTCAACATGTCTGTGGGATCCGCCGGTAGCATTTTCTAATCTCTCAAGCAAAGCATCGTAACATGTTTTGTAACGTTACAGATGCATTTGGACAAACGATCAGCGCAGACAAGACAGACACGAAGAAATACAAAATTTCATTCACTTGGGACGCACGCTACGTTGTGATGTTTCCGTACTTTAAGGAGGTGCTGTATTAGATTCGGGGAAAGGGCTTATTAAGTGCGAAGCACTTTAGGTGCCCTGCTGTCGGCGTCTACCGCGTGATCACGCTTAAAAACAAGTCTTCAAAACAGGGTCAAAACGAGTGCAGAATTGATCAAAACCGGTTCAAATTAAACTAACATATGATTCGGAATAACTTAAAAGACAGGAATAATCAAGCATTAAGCGCACTAATTAACAGAAATTCGTTAAAATTGCCTCTAGCATCATAGGCTTTGGCTCTATGTGCGTGGCGGTTTCCCAAAACACAAGAGAAACACCTGCGAATCACTGCTCCGCACTTCCCCAGCTTTCACGTTGAGTGCATGGAACTGCATTACCGCTTAGTTTACCGTTGCATTAGCGCAGCGCTACTCCAGCACGGGCGCATCACTGCTTCGCACTTCCCCAGCGTTCACGTTAGTGGAGCTGCATAAGCGCTGGATTTGAATTTAAAAGAGGCTCAAGTTGGCTGCATTCAATGCATCAGAGACGATATTTTAGTCCCTGAAAATCGTCCGATACTCCGGGACGATTTTTTGGTAAGCCGCTTGAGAAATGAATGGCGCATTATCCTGGTCTCTGCACTTAGCCACAGCTGGCGTTGTTAATTTCTGCGCGTGCTACACCACCGATACAAAACTGCGATGCCCGAAAGTTGTTGATGCAAAGCATCAGCTTCAATCGAACGATGCAGCACTTCGCTGCACTGACAGCTATATCAGGCCTAATTTGGGAACTTGCACGCCCGACGCATGAAGAAGTCGAATACACGTCAATTTCATGAACGTTTGACAGCGAAGCTGTCAGCCTCTAGTTGGTCGTAATTTTTCGTGCCCGCGTACACGACCTTTGCCCACACAAACATGTAGGCCGATCCTCCATGGAGCCAGTGCAAAGAAGCATGAAGCGCATAGTGTGCTGCTTTTCCCAGATACATCACATGACGTCATAAGGTGACATCATCACTGGACGATGACGTTTTCGCGTGATGTCAATTTTGAGGTGATGACGTCATCAGACGATGTCGTGACGTGACATTGTCGTTATTCGGTAACGTAACGTTTGAGGTGACTTTTGAGGTGATGACGTAATCACGTTTCGTCATCATGTGGAACGTGACTTCACCGCTTGGTCACATGGATTTTGGTACCATCGAATGTTTACGCCTGATTTGCGCTTGATGCGCCATATACTGATTTCGTATTTATAAAGAATACCCCCCCCCCCCTCCTCCTGTTCAGCAGTCGTAGTGCATGGTGGTTTTCCACAGCTTCACTGGACATCCATTTTCGCAGACCGAGATGGCGAGTAATTTTTTTTTTTTTTTTTTGACGCGGGAATAAACAAGGTGTACACTAAGGTATGCAGGTGCCAGGAAGGGTGGATCCGTGAACTATACGCAGCTATTGCCTTTGAGCTTTTACTTTAAAATGCTGCGTACAAAACGTGGTGCTTGTAACGAACCTTATTCATACGCACACGCATGCGCTGCAGGATGCCTCTACAATTCTTCAACTGTGTGGATATTTACGAGACCGTGGGTTTTACAAGCCGGATATCAAATGATAACCAAAGGAACGCAGATAACCGTGCACAGATTACAGAGAACTGAGCTCCGCCACGTCGACTTGGACACATAATGACCTGTTTAACAACCTAAATGAACATGGATAAGTGAAATGGCTTGTCGCACTTGTTACATACGCTAATTCTTAAGGAAAAAGCGAATCAAATGCCCGGGATTAAGGGCTTCAGAAATCAAGTAATATGACATGTTCTTTTGTTCGCAGAATACGAAGCCGGAAAAACTCTGCATTGAAAACGAGCAAGAATGATGAAATTCCTGCAGTGGGGATTGCTCAAATCAGTAGCGCACCCAGGATCTCTGCCAGGGGGGGGGGGGGGGGGTTGACAGTTTGCCAATACCACCTAAACAGCACTAATTTCGATTTCTTCACTGGAAATTGTCAAAAAAATGCGCTTTTGCAAGTGTGCAGACGATTGCGCGCCTGACATCTTAGTTGCAGTACTCAAATGCGTAAGGAAAGAAAAGAGGTTTAACAAAAGGGGGGGGGGGGGTGAGGTCAGCCTCAGGGGGGGGGGGGGGAGTTACAACCCCAGAATCCCCCCCCCCCCCCCCCCCGTCGGTGCTCCACTGGCTCAAATAATGCGCGTAAGTCCAC